>NC_043963.1:37044326-37266826 GCF_902148855.1 Sphaeramia orbicularis
CGCCTATTTGTATCAAGGGTTATGCTGTTTGTGTTGATTTTAGATCGCATGATGCTATGTACATTTGTCTTTTAGGATTTTTTGGCGGTTCTCTGCATTCTTAAAGTTGGAATTTTAGGCCTTAGGATGTCTTTAACATTACATTGACAAATATAATGTGGGTTGACTTCCATGTGCTTGGTTGAAGCTTCTTGAGGAGAAAAAACTAAATTCTTATCGAAAATCTAAAGCTTGCTGCACCATAAGTAAGAAAACAGTCAAATTAGGAACTGGGTAAAAAGCCATTAGAGTTGTTTTGGAAGTAAAAAACAAAAAACAAAAACAAAAACCCAAAGCCATAAGCAAATGCCTATCATGACTCGGTATTGTTATGTAATCACATTTGGCTGTGAAATAGGTCTTATATTGCAAATATTATCTTAAAAATGCATTAAAAAGTTTAAAGTGAACATGTAGAAAACTGCAGGAACATGTTTTTCATCTAGGCCTACAGGTTTTACTCTATTTACTCTCAGCAGTGGATGCATCAATGAGCATTATTCCATGCAAATTAATTTATTAAAACAGGAAGACTATTGGAGAAAATTGTATTGCCTTGCTCAGTAGTCACATATGACAAATTTGCCTTCGTGTTAAATTGGGTCTTTCTTTTTTCAGCTGGCTTGGTTGCTCTGTCTCTGCTTGTAGGTAATCCTGGCATGACCACTCGTCGTTTGTATATCTGTGTCATAAGCCTCTTACGATCAAGGGCATTCCCTGGCTGCTCAAACACAACTAGGAGTAGGGGAGAAGAATCCGGACAAGACAACCTGAAATAAACCCAGTGTTTAAGAATTAAGAAATTATCTATAGTAAGACATGAAGCCCAGTATTCTGAGTCTACTATTTAATAGTTTGTAATTTATCATAGCAGTATCTCTTAAGAGCAAAATAATGTGGACAAAAATTGAATTAATGTATGGAATTCATACATCCTGGTTATTTGTTGATACAACACTTAATCAAGTCAGAGTCTCGTCAAAAGCTGTGGTTTAACAGAGTATGTGTTAAAGGACTATAAAATAAAACTATGTGAAACTAACATAGCAAACAAAAAATCTAAAAACTTTAAAAATACACACAAAGTAATGGAAAACAACTACATAAAATGATCATAACATCAGTTTAAAGATACACTTCTTAACATACTGTATATTAACCTTTTATTGTATTTATGCTTACTCTTTACATGTTCTGGTATTCTTACCCAGTGGAGCTATGATGACGACGTGACAGGAGGGGAGGTGCTGAGTCAGCTTCAAAAGGAGCCATGGATGGGTTTCAGCAAACTGCTACAGAGCAGCACGAGCGGGTGAATGGCTACTGCGAGCCCAAGTCCCCCCAAGACAGTGATGACGTCAGGTGGACAGCACCCGAGGGAGAGTCTGGAGGTTCGGACAGCTGCGGGGGGACCAGTGTGTCCGAGCTGACAGACCTGCAAGAGCTGAAGGCCAGGGAAAGTGATGAGGAGGAGGAGGAGAAGGAGGGAGTGCTTTCTGCTACAAGCCTGAAAGGGGACCAGAAGAGACGAGAACAAGAGAGTCTAGATCAGGAAAATGATCACAGCAGACAGAACAGCAGTGCAGGATCCAGCTACACAGGTAAAATTGTACTTGTATTTTACAGGGTTCCCACAGGGTCTTAAAAAGTCTTAAAAGTTTTGAATTTCCAAATTTGCATTTAATACCTTAAGAAATCTTTAAACGGTATTACATTTGATATGGTAGGTCTTAAATTATGTTGCCATAAACGTGGCTGTATTGTGTTTAAATGTGCCTGGTAAATGTCCAAACTAGAAAGAATGTAACGTTAGTCTACTCAGTTCCACCTGTTCCAACCCGACAATTTATATTAAAATTAGGAACCAGTTATCGCTAACTTTGCAGAAATGATTACAGAACATTCAGTTCTGTAGACAGTATGTATGTAATATTCAACCTCTGCTGATGTAAATTAATATGTTTTCCTAAATTCTAGGAGTACCCACTTTTTGTAAGTATAGCTGTGAAATAGGCATTAAATTCTGTTCTAAGTAGTCTTAAAAAGTCTTAAATTTAACTTGTAGAAATGTGTAGTAACCTCTTTTAATAAGACAGTCCTTCATCAGTCACACAATGTGTTACAGCAACCAAATTGATATTTATAGCATAGATAGAAGACAATAAGAGCAAGATATAGTGTAATATGTGCAGTAGTTTTTGCCTGCAAAAAACGATTGCACATGTGAATGAAACGTAGTTTCTGGCCGAACTGTTCATGTCTGTTTATCTTTACACAGACCTGTCCCACACCTCGTCTCCTTCGCTGTCAGAACAGCTGCGTCTCGGCCGAGAAGACAGCACAGGGTCTGGGATCAGCGTGGAGTGTAAAGTCTGTGGCGACAAGGCCTCAGGCTTCCACTATGGAGTCCACGCCTGTGAGGGTTGCAAGGTAATGCAGTTTGTGTTACAGTGGAAAGATTGCAACAGGTGATAAAGGCGGTTTTGGGTCGTCTTATGTGACTCGCTGAACCGGTTGTGTTGTTTCTCATCCAGGGCTTCTTCCGACGAACTGTGAGGATGAAACTGGAATATGAGCGGTGCGAGCGCTCCTGCAAGATTCAGAAGAAGAATCGTAACAAGTGCCAATATTGTCGATTCCAGAAGTGCCTGTCTTTAGGAATGTCCCATGATGGTGAGGGAGGGAATGTCGGAGTTAAGAACTTTCTGAATTAAGTTGCATTACTCACATTCTTTTTATAAATCCAGACTTGAAGGAGAAGGCTATTTGCTGACAAGAGTTTGAAGAATTTTATTCAGTCTGAAATAAGTAACAAATCTCATTTATTGCAAATCCTTTCTAATCTTCTTTTAAATCTCATTACATAAAAGGGAAAATGCAAAATGGAGCATTACAGTACAGCACATATTAACTGGTAACTGATTCTTATTGACAGTAAAATGCACATAGCCATGTAGTCTCCTCCAGGCAGGAATAAGATTCTTACACACAGTTAAAAAAAACCAGATGGATTTAATGAACTTCTGCTTTACTAAAGGCTTCTTGTGTCTTAAAACTAGTAACTTGTTTCTAAAAGCAAAAGTAAAGCCATGTTGGAGTACCCAGCCCTGGTACATAATAAACCCAGCATGTGTGTGTGTTTTCACAGCGATCCGATATGGACGCATGCCTGAGGCAGAGAGGAAGAAGCTGGTTGCAGGCCTGCTTGCAGAGGAAGTGAACCTCAGCAAACCCGGCGGCTCAGACCTGAAAACTTTAGCCAAACAAGTCAACACAGCCTACCTGAAGAACCTCAGCATGACCAAGAAGAGGGCCCGCAGCATCCTGACAGGCAAAACCAGCAGCACCTCTGTATGTTCCAACTGGATGAGTAGTTTTTTTCTTTTTCTTTTTCTTTTTCTTTTTTTTTTTTTTTACAAATAATGATGGAGATTTATAGTGATAAAAAAAACAGCTACACATTGATACTAGTTTGAATGTTTTCATGAATGAATATAAGCAAATTATATGTAAAATACAGTCATTTTCTGTCTTGAGGTTAATTTCATTTGGCTGATTTATGTTCAGGTATTCATCTCCCTGAAAAGTGTATTTTAATGAGGTGTTGGATGATATACAAACAGATGATTCTTAACTGTGGTAACCAGTCGTAGGGGTGGACCACATCCTCAAGGTGTTTGTCACTTTCCTGTGTCCCTATGTTTCACATTTACTTAAAGATCATAATTTGTTAAGAATTTTACCTAGCACAACATAGTTTTAATGGGGTTAGTTTCAGAGGTAGGTATTTAAACAGGTATTTCCACACACTTTTGCAATTTCCAGTATTTTCAACAGTATACCTCCCTACCTAAGTTCAGAATTTAAATGTCTTCTTGTTCTCTACCTATTAATTTATGTGATAACACAAATAATATTTTTCTAAAGCATTTTCTTATAAAGTATTGGGTAAGAAATTGCCTGTGTCTCAACTGTTCAGAGTGTGGCGCTTAAAGGAGTGACATTTAGCTTTTTTTAAAAAATGGAATTATGCATTTAGAACACTTCCCTGTGGTTTACATAAACTGTAAATGCTATGCTTGGGTCTGAATTCTTCATTAATTAAACTCCACAGATCCATCTTCAACCCTATTTCTGAGTAATGACACCAGAAAGGCCGTTTTGAGCACTGGCCCTTAAAATGCACATGACCCACTTCATGCCCCACCCCCGCCAGGTTGTTGGCTGTTCTACGCTGTCCTGTCCAACCACTTGTGTTCATTAATACAACCAACAACTGAACATTTTAGGTAACTGGCTTTAAGGGTACGTTTACACGGCAACACTCCGCAAAGATTTCTCCTTTGCGTTATAAAATCATTCCGCGTTAAGACGAAGCCGCTATGATAACGATCTGCGTTCACATGAGTCCGCGAGGACAGCTGAATACGCTGTAGTGGCCATGGCAGACCAGTAGCTGGCGATGTAGAGCTGTAGTGAAACAGTGGCGGTAAAACACGCGCCTGCGCACAAACGATTTCCGGTTTAGACAGCCTTTAAATCAGGAGAAGAAGAAGAGGCGGACAACACAATTTACAAACAACAATGGCGAGTGGTCGTACAAAGACGCAGGACTTCTTTGTCTGGACAGACGAGCTGAGCACAGTTAGCAGCACGTATGTTGTTCTGAAACCGGCCATTGTTGTTGTGGTTGTTCCTTCTTTTTCTGCAGCTTTATTGTGTCATAGAGGCTGGCAAACCAGCTTGGAGGCGCATTACCGCCACCAACTGGCCCGGAGTGGGTTAACTGGCGGTTCTTGGCTGCGCGCACATGCGGTGACGTCATATTTTACCCCGGAACGCTCAGATTCGCGTTAACACGGAGCAGAAATGCGGAGCGTGTCGATAACATTCCATCCTGGACCCTGGTATCAAAAGTTTCCGGATTCAGGCACTCTAGGCACCGTTTCCATGTTAACAGAAGGCTAATCCGCAATGAAATCTTCCCGGAGTCGACTGAATCCTACGCCGTGTAAACGGCCCCTAGTATGGACTACAACCGCTGCTGCTGACAAACAGTTATGGCGTCCTTGGAGAAATGTTTGTTGGAAGTCTTGTCCTTATATGTGATAATGCCATGGTGTAACTAGTTATAGACGCAACAAATTAAGAAGGAATTAAAACGGGTTGTAGAAATCCACTCGATTTTTGCCAAAATGAATATAAAGATAGCTTTGTAGCATCTGGAGGGTTCAAATTCAAACTTTTTGAACTATTAGGGTCCAAATACACACAAATGTACCAAATACTAATAAAGTGGGTTTAGCAAAATATGACCCCTTTAAGATGTGTCATGGCAGCTCCATTCACAGTGATTGTTTGACTTAACTCTTCCACAGCAGAAGTGTGTCCATGTGATGCTGATCCTGAATTGGCTGATCGATGGTCTTGTTTTTGTCCTCCCCTCAGCCGTTTGTGATCTACGATGTCGACACTCTCTGGAAGGCAGAAAGTGGTTTGGTGTGGAGCCAGTTACTTCCTGGTGCGCCCCTGACCAAGGAGATTGGGGTCCATGTGTTCTACCGCTGCCAGTGCACTACAGTGGAGACTGTGCGGGAGCTCACAGAGTTTGCCAAGTGCATTCCAGGGTTTGTGGACCTCTTCCTTAATGACCAGGTAAGTCACCTCACCTGGACACAACAACAGCATTTCCAGCTCAGTTACTATAAAATTTAGTTCCAGAAACTTTAGTGACAGGAGCATAAAGGTTCTTTCACATTGTTGGTTGTGCAGATTTCCACTGAGGAAAAGTGACAGCAGTTTTAGACTGTCAATCTGTCAGTACTTTTTTTCTGTAATTCCATAATAATTTTTAGAAGTACAGATTTAAAAAAAAAAGAAAAAACCCCGCCCCTCGCATGTATTGTAGCTTATTTTGGCATCAATTCAGCTGATGTCATCATGTCTATGCATGTGGTGATGACACCATAGACAAATTTCAGGCATTATAAGTAAATGGGAAGAAAAAAAAAGAGTTTTAAAAATTAATACAAAAGTTGAACTTTGACCTACTTTTCCCAAAATGTAATTACATCTATTCTGGGTCAGTGGCAATCTACAAACCCAGTCTGGTATGAATTCAACCTATAGTTTTGCTGCTAGAGTGTTAACAAACAAACAAACTAAACCAAAAATAATGCCCCTTGCCTCCTCTTCAGGGGGGCGGGGTAAAAAGTGAAATGTTAAGCAAGTGTCTGAGAAGGGAGTTTTTTGGGGTAAACAGTTCTTACAATGGAGCAGGGACATCCACAGGATCCTAGTTCCAGGGAAATGTTCCTGCAGTAAAGTGCAGCTTAAATCTTTGTGGACAGTGAAGGAGGAAGTACAGTAATATTTATGCTCTTTCCACAGGTGACTTTGCTGAAGTACGGTGTACATGAGGCTATTTTCGCCATGCTGCCCTCTCTCATGAACAAAGACGGACTATTGGTGGCTAATGGTAAAGGCTTTGTAACCAGGGAGTTCCTTCGCAGCTTAAGAAAACCCTTCAGCGAGATCATGGAGCCCAAGTTTGAGTTTGCAGTTAAATTCAACGCTCTGGAGCTGGATGACAGCGACCTGGCCCTGTTTGTTGCTGCCATTATTCTATGTGGAGGTGAGAATTGTGAGAAATGCTATCCGCTTTACATACTTGTCCTTTAACCTCACATCTTCTTTACATGACTGTATTTTATATTATTATCATTTTCATTTATCTACCCAACTTGTATATAATTTTATGTTATTGTTTACCTCATAGCAGAAATGCCTAAATCATATTTTTGGCCAAATTGTGAAATCAGCATAACTTTACTCTCCTAACACTGCCACTTCATTTGATGCAAATATCACAATTTGGCCAAAAATATGACTGGTATGGTAATTATGCTGTGAGACTAACGTTATGGCCAGGGTTTTCCTGACCATTATAATATTTGGGTAACATTCAGGTTTAGGTACAATCTAAGCCAAATTAGTGTAAAACTAGCGTGTTGAGCTGTGGGGATCCACAGGGTCTAGATGTGGTACTTTTTATGCTGTTGTGTATTCGTGCATGCTGTGCCACACTTGTCCAGCAGTCACTGCCAAAGTGTTCTAGGTATAGCAATGTGATTGTATGGCTATTGTATTCCAAAATGACTAATATCTCCCAAAATATTGGTCCTATCAACTTGCTGTTTTCGCTAGTCTGTTCCTTGACCAAAAATACATAAATATGCCAAACTGCAACAGTCAGCTCTTTCTGGGTTTGGTGTGAATCTCAAGACGCATGCATGCACACACAGAGGCCACTTGACTTTTATAATCTAGATCAGCTCTATTAACCAAACATTCTTTTGCCCTGATCTAATGTTTGTAGTTGGTACAGACTGCTAGTTTTAAGCATTTTTTGGTGATTATGGATATGCTCTAGATTTTCTTTCTTATATAGAGTTATGGTAATAATGGTCCAAAATGATGATGATGCATCAAATTTTCTTGTGAGTGGACCCCCAAACAGCCCACCTGCATGCTTATGTTTCTCATAATATTAGGAAAATGGTGTAATATTCCGTAATTATGTGAAAATAAACATACAGTTTTAAGTCACATACTATCAAATCTTCCACAGTGAAATATTTATATTGTTTTGAGTTTTGTGTTTGTTGTACAATGTATCCTATCATCACCAAATGATTTAATTCTAGACTGTAAATAAACATTGCTGACCCTTTATTTGCGTGATGATTGTTTGCGGGGTGACTGATCATAAGGTGACTCTTTGTCCTCCCAGATCGGCCCGGGTTAATGAACGTGAAGCAGGTGGAGCAGAGTCAGGACAACATCCTCCAAGCCCTGGACCTCCACCTCCAAGCAAACCACTCTGACTCTGTCTACCTCTTCCCCAAGCTGCTGCAGAAGATGGCCGACCTCCGTCAGCTGGTTACTGAGAACGCTCAGCTTGTCCAAAAGATTAAAAAGACTGAGTCGGAAACCTCGCTCCACCCTCTACTACAGGAGATCTATAAAGACATGTATTAGTATTCTCCAGCACAGACTGCTTTTAGCAATACTGTTACAGACTGAGTTTATAATAATAATACACTGCATCCAGTACAAGCACTGTTCCGTAATACGGGCATGGATTTTAACATGTACGAACAAGGCAAAGTTACATGGTAGGGCTAACACAATCAGCAAGGTCTTCTCAGTGTCAGCACAGTAAAGTGTGTGTGCGTGGGTGTGTGTGTATGATTGCGTGAAGAGCATCTGGAATCATTTGCTACAAGTCCTAGTTTCCCATTTTCCCACAACGGTCACTTAACAGAGTGAATGATATGTTTTCTTACCAAGGCTACTCCCATTTCATCCCGATAGTGAAGCTGACCCCTGAGCAGTGTCTAGAGAGAGCTTCTCCTCACTTGCCTCACCTCGCCTTGCCTCGCCTTGGTTCAGCTCGGTTTTATGCTGTAAAGGGAAAGCACTTCATGTTCAGATACCAGTGGCAGAGATCAAATAGAACTGTGACACAACTTCTTTTGATACCAATGTCTCCTGCAGAGTGATTGTTCTAAGACTTTTTGGTGACTCGAAAGATGCAGAAATTGTTTATTTTGTTTACAGCATCATCATCATCATGATCATCATCATCACAATGAAAGAGCACTATCTTTGCCATTTGGTTTATGCAACACAAACTGGGCTGGCTCCAGCAGTGTAGAGCTCCCTCAATGCAGCTGGCTGTGCAATACCATTTGCATTTGTCAATAAATGTGGAAACCCCCAAGTTATATATAGGTTTTGTCTTAAAGCCATGTACCCAAGTGGTAACTAATGGACAATGCTGCACAGATTTAGCTGAAGCTGACACTATAAACACCTGACCCGATGAAGTACAAGGGACAGCATGTTTTCTTTTCTGTTTCAACACACAAAGGATCATAAACTTGCCATTTTTTAAAAATAGTTTTCTTTCTTAGTTTACTCTTTGTAATTATGTTACTAATTATTTGTAATTGTTGATCATTATTTGTAAGGGCAAAACATGAATTATTATCTTGTTTTATGTATTAAGTATATGTGTTATTTCAGATTACATGCCTGCCTGTTAAGTCCAGGTTGTACTAAATATATCATCAAACATAACAAGAAAACTTTTATTTGATGATGAGGGATTTGGATTACCTGAAAGAAGTACATGACATTATCTGACAAAAGCTGACAAGAATTAACAAGTCAACATCTAAAAGCTGTAAAATAAGTCATTTCTCTGTTCACATAGTGTATTTTCACAGTCTTATGTTAGAAATTCTTTTAATGTACAGTTACATTTGTCTTACAATAGCCCAACATCAAATGCTTCCAAGTGTTGTTTTTCTATTCCGCAAGTTTCTTTTCACTGTACTTGATCTGAATGGACTACACAGTATGTCAGCACACAAAACACCTGCACACGTCTTATGGAAATCCTCCTCTTGTGCTCTTACTCTTGTCTTTATCCCTATCTACCTCTGTGTGATGTATGATCTGTGACAATATTCCACTGTCTCATCTAATCTCTTGACATTCTTGCCTTAATTCCTGCCACTGGAACACATTGGCAAATATCTATCTATCTATCTATCTATCTATCTATCTATCTATCTATCTATCTATCTATCTATCTATCTATATTTATATAATTTTTTTTTTTTTTTTTTAATTTTTATTTTAATTTTTTTTGGCTTTTATGTGCAGTGTGCCAAGCAAGCAAAAGGTGTGGATGGATAAAACTAGAAAGTGCACCAAAAAAACCCAACTTGTATGTAAACTACCTCTATGGCTGTGTGTTAGTGATGGATTGAGATTATTTGTGCACAGAAACGTGTTATAACTTGAAAGACTTTAGTCCCTGTAGTCACATGTAACCAAGTTGCAGGTAGTTACATCTCGCTCATAAACTTTATTAGAACGATAAACATTGATTTTTCTCCGTTTTTATTTAACATCAATCAGCACATCTCGAGTCGCATTGCACTGACAGATGTGACCCAGAGCATTTGGAGAGCTTTGATTGGTTCTATTTATTGATTAACGTAGAATCTGAGCGTCCTTACGTACGAACTGCAACGTCACGTTTCTATTGGTTGTCGTTAATTAATGAAAGGAAACGGCTGTCATCTATTTAGATCACACATGTCTGGCACCCGGCGGCATGCTCAGAAATAGACGGAGGCAGTAGTCGGAAATGGATCCATACGCGTCTTCTCGGGTTGGACGTGTGTGCAGGTAAGACACATGAACAAAGTAGAAAACTAACCCTCATAGTCCACGGAGGTCTAACACTAGTGAGCTACGTTCACGAGTCGATTAAAAAAAACAACTATGACTTGATACGTGGAAGCCAAACAGAGTGGATTGTGTCTTTTAAGTTAATTAATTTCAATAATTTTTCTTATGTACGGTACATTATATCTAGCGTAAACTGACACATTCGTCAACTATGAGCAGTTGTTAGAGTTTATGGTGGTATTTAATTTGCAGTTGCTTAAAGCTCTGATTTCGGACTGCACGTAAACAAACTTGCTTTTCGAGGGGAACGCGTAGATTTAATGTGTTCGCTAAAATGATCTATTAAATCTGATTACACGGTGTTTAGGCGTTTTAAAAAGACAACTGCAAGCGAAGAGGGTTTTTTTTTTTTTTTTTAGAGACTAGACTTGGTTCTTCGTGGATTTTGACAAACTTCCTGTTATTATATTCTCAGATTGACCCGATAAGATTAAGACTTCAGGTTAACTCTAATATGAAGTCTAAAAACCATGGACTTTTCATAGAAAATGCCAGCATGTTGTATGACTGCATATGACTTTGAAGGAAAAAAAAAGTAAAAGTAATAGATTTAGTAAGTGATACTGACTCTACCTTTTTTTTTTTTT
Organism: Sphaeramia orbicularis; assembly: GCF_902148855.1. Lineage (NCBI taxonomy): Eukaryota > Metazoa > Chordata > Actinopteri > Kurtiformes > Apogonidae > Sphaeramia > Sphaeramia orbicularis. The sequence continues at coordinate 37,055,282 of NC_043963.1, forward strand.
TTTTAAACAGGTATTTCTTAAATGGCAATTGCAAATTCGGTCTAAGGTGTAAATATCTACATGAATCATCAGTGTTGCCATCAGTCCAGATATGCCAGTACTTTCAGAAGGGTACATGCTGGTATGGTGTGCACTGCAAGTAAGTTTTGTTTTTTTTTGTTTTTTCTTTCCCCCCCAAGTTATAACCCACTACATGCATGTTGTGCACTTAAAGTTGAGTTTATTCATTCATTCAATTAATTTTTTTTTTTTTTTGTATTTGTAGATACCTCCATGTGGTTCAGAGAGAAGGTGCTGCTGCTGCCTCTGCTGCTGTGGGTAGAAGGAGCTCAGTGCCCAGCGTGTCCTCACCCAGTGTGGCTAGTGCTGTGCCAGACAGAAGAGGGTCAGAGCCAGCTCTGCCGCAGGCTGAGGCCACGTCCACACAGCAGTGCAACAGAGGAGTCCGGGTGAACGTCCCCAATCCTCAACAGTGCACAAAACATCTAGCAGCACATACTGCTGAAGAACAATCTGGTATGTGGACAGCCCTGTTTTGGATGGTGGTCATGTGCACATGTGAGGTTAACTTGCTTTGGTTTTGCAGATTCTCTGGACTCTAGTTCAGCTGCTTCTCAGGAGTCTGTCCAGAGGGCTGAGGTCAATAAAGCAGAAACAAGTGATGGAAGAACAGCACAGGTTTGAGTGTTTTTAGTATTTTTTTTTTTGTTTGTTTGTTTTAATTCTTTGCCAGTGTGTATGTACACCCATTTTAAGAGACTGTGAACAATGACAGTCAGCACTAGAAATATTAATTTTAAACAAGGACTACAGAATGATCAAAAAACCCCTCAGTGTTTTACTATTGATTATAAAATGAGTTGATGATTTAATTTCTGATTGCAGTGTGCTCCAAATCTTTTTTTTCTTGGTTTTAAGCATGAGCAGTAGCTACTTTTATATACAGGAAAATGAGTTTTTGCCCTATTTCTTAAAAAAAAAAAACACACCTAATGAGCTCATTACATGGTTAACAAAAACCCACCATTCCACTAAATTTCTGTTCTTGTGGAGCTGTTAACATCCTGATAAGACTTTTTAAGTTGTTTGCTACGGCAGATGTTCCTGTGTGAGCACAGCCTCCCTCTTTCATTTCTGCAAACACGCTCTTGAAAAACTAAACTCTATCCATATTAACATGTATCCAAACCCTGATACCCTCTTTCATAATGTTTAAACGTAGGCATATTTCTCCCTCTGACCAGAAAAGCAGGCTTTCCTTTGGTGCTTTAATCATCTCTAGTCCAGCTGACCATAGACAAGGGACGCGTTTCTCAACCTGCAGTGAAATTTGCAAATGAGACGTGCGTTTCCAAAGAACCCTTATAAAACTGGAAGTATATGTACACATCCCATATGTTTTAATCGGAAAATGCTCCATTCAGGAAAAAGGCCTAATTAAGGTTAACCAAATGGAATATGCTGTTTACATGATACATTTCAAATTCAGCTTATTGTCAGTAGGGACAATAGTGCAATATTTGTGTGAATGCAAACATGTTCTTTGTGTGACATTTGTGAACCTAGAAGGCCTCTGTTTGTTTGCAGGAGTCTCCTTCCACTGACTCCATTGAGAAACTGGGAGCGGCTGCTGCTGTTGCCTCTAGTCCATGGAAAATGGAGGAAAAACAAGCTTTTCTCCGGAGCAAAGACATCACCTGTGGGATCTGCATGGACAAGGTTTTTGAAAAGCCAAATGAGAGGGACCATGTTTTTGGGATTTTGCCAAACTGCAATCACTCCTTCTGTTTACAATGCATCATTACCTGGAGAAAGACAAAGGACTTTGGGCAGGATGTGGTGAAGTATGGTCTTTAGATTTGAATACATTTACCCACCATTGACGATGCACAATAAATAATTTGACAGGAGTATTTATTGTGTGTATTCCTCAGGAGCTGCCCACAGTGCAGAGTGAAGTCTACATTTTACATGCCAAACAACTACTGGGTTGAAGGAGAAGAAAAGGAAAAATTAATTGTTGCCTTCAGAGAGAGATGCAGGTATGGTGAAAAAAATCGCCAGAAATAAATGTAAAGTAACTAATAATCTTGTGTCCCCTCATACAGATGTTTTTTTAATTGGCTGAATTCTGTTAAGATTCTGTTGTCGTAATAACCAGGATTTCAAGCTTTTCCTCTTACTGGACATGCTAACATGAACTCTGAGTTAAAATTAAATAATGTAAAAAAAAAAAAATGTGAAAAGTATAATATGTGCTTTATTCAAAATATTTTTTTTAAACCACATGAAAATATGAACTTAGTCACAATGCTTTAAATGTTTCTCATCAGGTTGTCTGGAGGCTTCAGCAAGTTGCGTTTCAGGCCCAAAGACCCATTTCTGTTTTTCAAGTTCTTGTTGAATTTGTGCGTAAGATAATGGATTTCAATAGCACAACAGCAAACAATTTTAAATTAATACTTCTATTAGTATGGGTGCTTCTATGAAACTGGGTTCATTGTGGTGCCTGGCACTTTGTCAGCTTTTTTAGACCAATAATAATGAGAAATTTAGACATATTTCCTTCCAGGATGTACCTAATGATAACCTCAGATGAATGCAAAAAAATTATATTGTTGCTCTGAGCCATCCCAAAATGAATGAATTTTAAATAAAATATTGGGACCAAAAATAGGACCAACATTAGGACATGAAAAGCGACCTAGGTGTCAGTGCATTTGATCTGGAAAACATGGCTTGAAATGGTCTTGTATACAGCTATAAATAAAGACACTGTTAAATTTGGTGATTCTAGTGGTTTTTCTAATCCAGACATGCAGGTTTTTCATGAATCTTCAGCCTCATTCCAGGTTTCGTGAAACCCATCGTGTCCACTGGCGTTACATGCATAACCTGCCCATTTAAACGCATATAAATTGCGTGTGATTTTGCGACAGTGGTCATTTTTTTGTGGAACACTCTGCCTTGCACAATTAGTTCCATTCCCAAAATGTACCTGAGAAATTAAAAAGATATTCACAAATATAGTAGCGTGTAATTTTCGTGTCCTTTTTACAGTTGCATGCAGTTTTTTTTTGTATAAAAATGTGTTTTATCTGAAAAATAGTTTCTCTTTTTATCTCAGTAAATATTTATTTTTAAAATGGACCCAAAGTCCTTCCAGACTTGCTTCATAACATTAGTCTACATCTGGTTTGAATTTTTAGCCCCTCTGTCCTGTTTTTGGGGACCAGTTCTGTAGAAACGCCCATTAGTAGCAGTCAATGTCATATTAGACCAAACAGGACACTGTGGTACATGGTATGTTGATCAAGCGGCACAGTTTTTATTTGCATATTTGATTACAATCTGACCAAATTTTCACCAGTTACATTTTCATTTCAGAGACTGGAGTTGATGCACTTCTGTAGATTTTGAAGTTAAATATGACTTTTTATAGTTTCAAATTGCCACTCAAATCCACACTTGAAATAATTAATTTGGTATTTGTTTTTAGACTGTTTAGGCCTTTTAAGGACTAGCAGAAACCCTTCTTGTATCTAAATTTGGTAAATTGATATGATCAAGATTTAAAATGCAGCTTTACATGCAAAACCTGCATAATGACTGAGGAACACACAATCAATAACCACTAACAGTAGACGAAGTATGTGGGGAAGAAAGCAGATGTTAATGGAATTCAGTTAAATAAATCAATAAGTTAGTAACCTGAATTTATTAAGTTGTCCCATTCAAACATTGTTTCTTGTAATTCTAGGAAGAAAAAGTGTGACTATTACATGCAATATGGCTGCTGTCCCTTCAAGGAGGAGTGCCTTTATCGACATGACCCAACTTCAAGATGCAGGTTATTTGCGGTAAATTTCTTATTCAGTATGTTCTTGTCTCATTGTTGGATGCATGGGATAATATTTGTCGATGTTTTTAAAAATTGTCTTACCTGTTCTTTCTCACCAGTATCCTGAGGAGGACTATGATGGTCTAGATCTACTTAACCTTGTCATAGCCCTTTTTGATAACGATGATGACTCCGACTTCCCCTTCTATCTATTCAGGGATTGTGAACTCTAAGAATCTTTTTCACTTTTTTTTGTCAGTGCCTGAAACCACTGAATGGGGCTTTAATTCTACCCATTTGCCTCAGGACCATGTGCCTGTGTTTTGACTCTTTTTCTGTCCTCATTAGAATAGTAACTATTACTTTTAAGTAGCTGTACTCAGTATCAGGGTAACAGTATCAACCATGGACCAAATGGGTTTTTAGTTCAGTCTGACTGCTGCTGTTCATTTTACTGACAGACCTTCCTTCAGAGTGTCTGATGTGTAAAATTCTCTTACAGTCTGGAATAAGAATATCCATACACACAGCTCCCTCTGCTCATAGTTTGTCACTCTTGATCTAAATGTTAGCAACCCAGAGAAGGAAAATGTGACCTTCAGTCACTAATGGATTTTGTAATTGAAGTGTTTGGGTTTTTTTTTACAGTTCCCTGGCCTTACTATTTCATAGATGTCGCACACTGTGTAATTTTCCGTAGCCTACTTTGCTCTGACCTCTGTGGTATTTTGCACCATTTTTGATATTTTAAAAGTAGTACTGTGCGGATGCTATTTTAATTGTCTAAAGATGAAAAGTGTACTGTACCTTCATCTTGCTAATATCTACTCCTGAAAATACTTGCAAGTGACTCCTTTTTTGTCAAGAAGAACATAAACGGGTAGAGGTTTTATTTCTTTTAAACAACTTGTACTTGTACACAGAAAATAAAACTTTACTTCACATTTTGTCTCACTGAAAAAACAACTTGTCATGCTCCTCATTGACACTTGGCTCCAGTCTAGTGTCAGTACCACTTTTGAACACTAGGTGGAGGTGTGTAACAACTGGTGCATAATCCACGAAGAAGAAATGTAAACACAAATGGCGGGTTGTGTGGATGGAAAGTAGAAAAAGACTAAGGAGTAGGTTTTCGACAGTACATCCGCGGTTAGGTGTTGTATGTAGGTGTGTGCGTTGTTTTCTTAACAGCGGCATGTTTGGGAGTCGGTTTGACGGCCAGTGTGTGCTGCTGGTCCGGTCTCTGCTGTCCGGTGTTCACAGAGCGCTGGATGTCTTCCACAAACAGCAGCGTGTTAGCTCCGAACCAACTCTGTGTAATTTAATAGAAACACTATGTCAAGAGGAAATAACCTGCCCTGTGTCCGAGGCACAGCTTCTGACTGTGTGAGTAGAAACCCGCTTAAGTTTCACTGAACAGCTAACACTAACCCTTGTTGTGGCGAATTCTACTCCCTGCCGAAAACTGCTCCCCCTAAATCAGCCATGAAGAGGACAATGTGCACCAAATGCACCCTGTCACAACTTTTTCTCCTTTCTGACTGTAGGGTATGAAATTAACTGAATTATTCAACCTCTTAACGCCATCATAGCTGTGTAGCAATTAAGTAATGAATAATATTCTAAGATATTGCAGTTATGTTTTTTTTATCTGGTTAATATTAACCCTTTCATCCATGAATTATGAGAACCTTAGTCAAGATTTATTATCATTTTTTTTTGGAGTGTTTTTATACCTCCTTAGGCATAAAAAAAATTGCGATCGAGTTTTTTTTTTTTTTCATGAAGTTACAAAAATGTCCATGCATTTAATTTTTTAAGTAAAGAAATATGTATTTAAAACCCAATATCAGAAAGTAAAATGAAAACAATGACATAAAAACATTTTTGAGGCTGCTAATTTGATGTTTTCTTACATTTTACCATACTCCAATGCTAGGTATTACCTCATAATATGCAGAAAACAACTCTTTGTTTAACAAATAACAGATTTACACGTAAACATGTTACAGCAGATCAGGTTTATCGAGAACAGCAAAGTTATAGTAATGGTATGAATTGCAGTGTATTATGGGATGTTGCATAAGTGTCCACTGTGTTGGCTCATATGGAACTAAAACAAAAAAACCAACAAGAGAACAGCTGGAGAAGAACTGTCCACTGGAGTGACCACAATGCATGAAAGGGTTAAAGAATGCGCAAACTGTAAGGTATATAAAACTGTCTAAAGTTAAATCTTCGATACACAACACATAAAATATATAACAATAAAAACAGATATCGTGGCTGGGGATGCAGTTTTCGGCAGGGAGCAGAATTCGGCACCACATATTGCCGAAAAGTGCATCCCCCCAGTACAATAAACTTAAGAAGCTACAGGAGTGGAATGTACGACGGCGTATTAAGGCCACATAAGAAATGAGAAAAAAAAACGCTTGTCACTACGAGAATAAAGTAGTTATATAACGAGACTGAAGTTATAATATCATGAGAAGTTGTACCTACTCATCGGTGTAGAACTGTGAACATTTAGTGCAGTTCTCCTTTCATTTGGGGGTTAGATACAAAGACCAAATACTGAGTCTGTCCTCCATCAACACATTAACCCTTTCATGCATGAATTATGAGAACCTTAATCAAGATTTTTTTCCTGAGTTTTTATTCATCTTTAGGCATGGAAAAAAAAATTTGATAGATTTTTTATGAACCTATATTTCATGGAGTTACAAAAATATCCACTCAGCTGGACACCATGCATTTCATTTTAGAAGCAAAGAAACATGTATTTACTGATATACAGTGGGAAAACTATGAAATAAAAACACTTTTAATGCTGGTAATCTGACGTTTTCTCACATTTTAACATACCTGCATGGAGATAATATGCAAAAAAACAAAAAAAAACAAAAAAAAAACGTTTTGTTTAAAAAAAAAAAAACAACAACAAAAAAACAGAAAAAACTGTTAATTACAGTCATTGCCATTTTTTTTTACACTCAAACATGTTAGTGCAGATCAGCTTTATCTAGAACAGCAAAGTTACAGTAATGGTATTAATTTCAGTGTATGGGATGATGTATAAGCGTCCACTGTGTTGGCTGATATGAAACTACAACAACAAAATCCATGAATATACAAGAGAACAGCTGGAGAAGAACTGTCCACTGGAGTGACCACTATGCATGAAAGGGTTAAAGGGCACATTAAAGAGAGTTTGCACACATTTGGGTTTGTTGTAAGACCCAAACTGATTTGTAGCAAATTTCCTCTTTTGTGGAGGAGAAACTGATGAAGTGTTCAGCTGTAGGACTATCAGTGGAAACACCAGAGAGGTAAACACAGAGGCTTTGTGTTTCTGAACAAACTGAGGATTCTACTGGGAGTTTAGGAGTCCAACAGAAGGGAAAGGAGCTGCCTCACTTGTAGCCTTCGCTGTAAAACCAGAAACTCTGTCGAATTTTCAAAATATTACGAATTTAATCTCATAAAAGTACGACTTTATTCTCGTTAAATAATGAGTTGTCTTTTTAAACTACGACTTTATTCTCATTAAATAACGACTTTGTTCTCGTTAAATAACGGCTTTATTCTCGTAGTGACAGGCGTTTTGTTTCTTTTTTTCTTCTGTGGCCTTAATACGCTGTCGTAGAAGTGACTTGAGCAGCTCACATTTGGAGTGATTCTGGTGTGACAAGGTGAATTTGGTGCATTTTGTCCTCTTCATGGCTGATTTAGGAAGGGGGCGCTGTTTTCAGCAGGGAGTAGAATGGTCATGTTACGTGCCTGAATTAAGTTTCTTTATTCATCTTTTATAGCGTATACCTGTTCTTTCCATTTGCTTGCCAACCGTTGAGAAGCTCAAGTACTGACCCATGGCTTTAGTAATACTACTACTACTAATGATGAATTATTTGTTAGAAATATACACAGTTACTGTATCTAATGATAACTGCTCCCTTCCAAAGCCCCACTACAACACTAATCCCTCTGGAAGTTCAACAACATTAACCCATAAAGACCCAAACAGCCACTGGCAACTAAATCATCTATAGATCTAAACTATTTAATACCTGTTGATCCATTAATCCTATCAATGCATGGAAATAACTGGTGTAAAATACAATTTGTCATCTTTTCATGGTCATTAGATATGACCCATTTGGACGTAGATAAAGGAAATACCATCATCTTCTACAACATTGATTCACCAGTAAAACCCATGGAGTTTGATAAATGACAGTGGATGGAGACGCTTAGTTTTATTTTCAGTTAATGATATATTTTGCTGAAAAGGTCACTTAGTTTTCTCTGTTTTTGATACAATAGCCTTTGAATTTACTCTGAGCTTTAATGAAGATCTACTGGATCAGTGGATCAAATATAGGAATATACATGATTTACAATGAAAGATGCAAAATACAGATGATAATATCGCAATAAATGGTGATAAATCATTTAAAGGAGTGACCTTTAACTCCACAGGTTCATCTTCAACCCTGTTTCTGAGTAATGACACCAAAAAGGTAGTTTTGAGCGCTGGCCTTTTAAATGCAAATGAACCACTTCAAGCCCCACCCCCCTCCAGGCTGTTGACTGTGCTAGTCCAACCAACAACTGAACATTTTAGGTAATCAGCTCGAAGTTTGGACATATTTTCAGTATGGACTACAACTGCTGTTGCTGATAAACTATTATGTCGTACTCGGAGAAATGTTCGCTGGAAGTCATGACCTTTTATGTGCAAATGTCGTGACCTAACTAGTTATAGACATAATAAATTAAGCAGGAATTAAAACGGGTTGTAGAAATCCAATCGATTTTTGCCAAAATGAATATAAAGATAGCTTTGCAGCACCTGGAGGGTTCAGATTCAAGCTTTTGAAACTATTAGGGTCCAAATACACAAATAAATGTACCAAAGACTAATAAAAGTTGGTTTAGCAAAATATGACCCCTTTAAAAGTTAGATGAAAAGAAAAATTCATTTGGGAACTGCAACAAAAGTAGCACTGGGTCTTTATGGGTTAATTCCACCTGTGTTTGACATGGGGAAGATGTCCTGGAGAAGACAACTGTAATGTTTTCCCGATGTTTTAAGTGGAGTAAAGATAATGTTTTGGTCATAATCTTCAAGTAACAGGTTTAACCTTGTTCTGTCGATGTAAACAATATAAAAAAAATGCTTAGATTCATTCTTTCTTCAACCTTTATTTAACTAGGAAGAGACCCACTGAGATCGTGATCTCTTTTACCTGATCGACCTAAAGGGGACAATATACCATATTAGCGCAATAGTTGGTGTTTTTTCTGGTAGTTGGCCACAGGAAGTAATATGATACTCTTGAATTTGCAATCAGAATTGTGTTGACCAACATTACATTAATCAGCACGTTTGTTGTGTGTTTCTTTGGGCTAATTTCTAAGTATTGGAATGTCATTCAATTTCTTAAATTAAAAAAAAACCTAAATTGTCATTACCTAAGTCCCCCACAAAGCTCGGAAACGCTCCGTCTTGTGTTTTAAACTTATGAGACATCTCATAAAAAACATCAGCTATGCACTAGTAATGTCTATAAGTGTTAATTTAAGACTCTTGATTTTACTTGTATAGACCTATGCCTTACACAAATTTTTCCTGGTTTCTCCAGCAAACCCTTGGTCTGCCTGTTCCCAGCATTATTCAAACAAAACCTGCTGTCCTTCATTCATCTGGTCCACTCTTTTCTTCCTCGGGCCACAGTCTTCCATCTGCTTGACTGTCTCAGTCATGACTCCCCTCCAAACCCCTGGGTCGCAGCTCTGGTTAGACAGCTGGGAAGAACCCTGTGCCCCCACAGTGGGGACCCTCTTTACAGTCCACTGTGCAGTCAGAGACTCCTGGACCTGTCACAGCGTCTAGGTGGCTCTGGTGAGGTCGGAGGGTGGGCCAGCTGCCTCAATGGTCAAACGGTGTCATCATCTGCTTCTCAAAGTGCATCGGGTTTATCAGAGCTGGGGACACAAAGGAAAAGAAAGAGCACCTTTATTGCTCTGGAATCAGACAGTGAGGAGGCTGGACAGCAGAGTAAGCGGATGAAAATGGATCTGTGTGGCAACGAGGGTCTAGATGCAGGAGATCAGGGTCAGACTGAGGACACAACAGGAATATTAGAGGGTGCTTCCATTGGAGTATCAGCTGAAGCTCTGCAGCCATCACCAGATACACCATGTGATTCCCTGCCTGAACATATAAAAGTAAGAAACACAAGCAGGCGAAATCACATTTTGAGATGATCGGCACCAGCTAGTTATTATAGCCAAGCTTTGACCAATGATTATTTTATTTACTTTAAATGCAGAATGAATGAAGATAATTTGTTTGACATTTCCTATCAGAAACAAGGAGATGCTGCTAACAGCTATTTAATTCTATGCTAAGTGGACAAAACATACATTTTATCATTAAAGAATTGGTTGGAATTTATTGGATGGCTTCTAATGATATTTTTACAGCTGTCAAACCAATTCTACTTTTCTTCACACATGTTCTAATTAGTTTATTTTTTATTTCAAATATCAACATTTAAAACCAAAAACAACAGAAAATGATAGGGAAAAAATGTCATTGATAACATAATATATGTATCCTTGTTTATTCAGGTTTCTGTTCTTCAAATAAAAGAACTGTTGGAAAATCAGGCAGAGGTAAGAAGAAATATTTACTTCTCAACAGGAAAAACAGAACAGATTTAAGGAGACGCCAGTGTCATGATGTGTTCCCTGTTTGATTACAGTGGGACCTGGGCTCCACAGATGTGTTCAAAGTGCTGAATGACTGTGACCCACCTCAGGTATTTTCTTAAACTATTTGGTTCACAGTATTTGCTTTGTTAACCTGAGTCATCAGTTATGCAAAGCATTCCCTTACCTTATTCCTCATTAATTTAGGTGGAGGTTTTATGTCGGATGCTGAGTTTACCCGACCTACCAGAGCAGACTCTGCCTAAACTGTGCAGCAGTGTTTTGGCTCTCTCTCCTGACCTCAGCTACAGCACAGCAGCAACATTACTGAAAAGCCTCCTGCTAGAAAAGGTACCTCAACAAATTATAAATGATGTCAAATCAGTAAATTTGTTAAGTACTGATGGAATGCTCTGCTGGTCAACATGCAGGTCCTGTCCCTGTCAGAACCAGCCTCCAGATGTCTGCTCAGTGCAGTCACATCATTATGTAGCTCCTATCCCAGACCGATGTGCCATGCTGTAATTGGTGCAGTGCTAGAAGACAAAAACATTGGTGAGGAAACAAATCTGCACATTTAAGAATTTAATTTAATTTAAGGGAATGTTAATTCTGGTCCACACTTAGACATAGTAGAGATGTGCCTTAATTAGTGCCTTAATACCACCTGCTGTAAAACAGAAAGAAGAGGAGGTAACAAAATCAATTCTTAACTAACAAAAAACTGATTATTTGAATTATCAATAATGGAAATATAATTGCGACTGTTATCCATTTCTGGAAAATCCTCCTAAATCTTACACACACGACCTTTAAGTGAGCGCTTTATAATATTGTATTAATTATTATCTAATATGATATAATAGTTTTAATTTACACATATTCGCCACTATCTTGTTGTTTATTTGCACTTTTGCATTTTCTTGGTCATTATGAAGCACTTATTAATGCCTGTATTTGCCTGACCATACTCTGCAGCTGCAAGTGTTGCCTTCAAAAAAACCTCCTAATTACTGTTTATTATATTAAGAAAATACATTGTATGTGCCACAATCTTTCAGGTTGGTCGGTACTTAAGTTCTTTGCTTAACATTAATAGCAATGAAGCAGCCACCCTAGAAATAGCAGACATTCTGTATCTTGGAATAAGGAGAAAAAAAACCCTCTTCTTGCTTACGTTTGAAAATGTATTTTGTTTTTCAGGGAATCCACAAGCTGATCTGCTGAACAGACTGATAGAAAACTGCTTGGATCCCCACTACAGACTCGTGATGCTTCAGTAATATTATATGTTGTTTAGATAAATTACCTGCTCAGGAATGCTGTAATATGTTAAACCAAGAATCAGAGTGGACTCTTTTGTTTGTGAATTAAATATCCAAACTTGTATCTTTTCCTCTTTAAGAATGACATTTGAAATACAGTGGAATGAGGCAGTGCTCTCCATTATTCACAGCTTACTAGATTCTAAGGTAAATCAGATGCTTACTTGGAGAAAATGTATTTGAAAACACAGTCACAATACAGTATTCAGTGTCATTGAGTTACTTGTTTTCTTTCAGCCTGACCTTCATGAAGAGCTATTTGCACAATTCACCAAACAGCTGGTCAACCAGGCTCCTCAATTTACAAAATCTGTGAAGTTTGCCAAAATGATGCTAACAGTCCTCACCAAATACAGCAACCACGTGAGTTTCTTTAGTGAATCAAACAATATATCAGTAGAAAGTGGGAGAAGTCATTTTAATCATTGTGTATATGTAATTTATCTTTTGTTTCCCAGGTAACTGCAGCACATAGAAACGCTCTGTCCAGTTGCCTGATGCTGAATGAGACCTTCCTCAAAAAGCCTCTGCAAGCTGCTTTGAAAAGAATCACACACACATAAAACATATTCCATGTAAAGGCATGTTAATAAACCTGTATATCTGTTTCTTCTAAACAATTTCTTAGCTTGAATTCAAAACGCATGCATAAACCATTCTTATCTGATCATTTTTTTTTCTTACTGACCACTGCCACCATACAAATTCCACCTGAGGTTTTACAGGACATATTATACTGTATGTCATGTGAAACTACTAATTTAAGGCATCTAAACTGTGAGGACTGTACACATTAAGGCACCTTCTATTATCTGTTACCGAATGTATGTAGAATAACTGTTATATAATTTATACTCCTTTGCAAAGGTGTATTTCCTGCCAATGTAATTTGATACTCTAAATTCTTTGTTTTGTTGATGATGCTCGACTGTGTGTTCTATATGTATTGTGTTGCTGACTTTTTGATGGTGTCTGCTAAAATCCGATTTGTTGTGCAGCAGGATGGATTTCTACTAATTTGACCGTTTATTTTGTAAAGTATTAAATGTGTAAAGATTAAATTATCTGCCATGTAAAAGTGAAAAAAGAAGTTGTCGACTCATATTTTGGATTAATAGTTATCTGAAGATTTTAATGTTGCCTTTTTCTGTCATTTTTGATACATGAATTTCTCATACGTTAATTGTTAAATAAAAATAGTTATTTATGTAATGCACATACATACATATCATGGTTAGGTAAGGTGGGTGTTTAACAGCAGTTTGTATAATTGGTTTAACATGGAAAAATATTTAATTTCCCAGAAAGAAATGCAGAAATATACATTCAGTGTTCAACTAAAATGAAACACACTTCAATTATACATTCACTGTAGATGGAAGTTTTGTTTGTTTGTTTGTTTTTTTAGTCCATTTACTGAATTAAAAAATGGAGCGTTGCTAATTGATGCAATTGATGTTTTATTCTCAGACCTTTCCACGTAGGAACAAAACCAGTGGAAACAGCTGTGGATACTTCTGTATTTAGAATGTGCTCTTTGCTGTCATCTAGTGGACAAAGCGGAGATCACATTATAGAAAATACGCACAACATCATTTGTGTATCACTGCGATCAAAAAAGTAGTTCTTAGACTTTTAGTAAGCTTTTTACTCTTTCGTCATTCCTTCAAGGTTGCATAGATTAAGATTGTTTTTAATAGTTTAATGAAATAGATAACCTCCCATTATTTAAACTCAAGGCATGTGTTGGTTGTCTTTGGGCAGCATGGGCGTAAGATTTTGTGTGTGAACAGGCTCATTACGCATTTTCACCTGTTGGCTGAGCGCGTGCAGACACGTTGTGTTGAACAGTGAAATCTTTCAAACGTGAGTAACATGTAAATTTGGGGAAAAAAAGTAAGTTTTAATAATAACTCTCACGAATTGTCACGAATATGTTTTATTTGATCAAGTTTTTATCGAAGTCGAGGCATCGCTACTAGCTTACGTTAGCCGGCGTGGACTAACATAATTAGCTAGGCCTCGCCAGTTAGCTTAGCTAATGCCATGATGCTATGCATGTATTTGTAAAAAGGCAATTTAATCGACGTTTTTATGTAACTGTTGAATTTCTCTTGATAATTTAATAGTGCTTAAAGTTAATTTACTGTGTTTAACACAATATAATTTAAAGTTTAATCAGTGCACATTCAGTCGTCATTTTTTCAGGTATTAATGTTGCTCATTGAAACTTTTTTTTTTTTTTTTTTTTTTTTTTTAAATCTTTTTACATTAATTGTTAGTTTTCATTAGTTCTTTGCAGTTGACTCATTTGTGTGTGGAAATGACCGGCCGGGCAAGAGCAAGGTCAAGAGGAAGGGCCCGTGGTCAAGAGACTGCGCCCCCTGGAGCAGTAAGTATAATGGTGCAAGTATTCATAGCATTCACCCGAGTACACATATATCACAGTGGGATAATGTTCCACAACACGTTAAAGAACCGAACATGTTTATGGAGTTGCATCTTGTAGGTGTTATCAGTGAAATGTACTTAAATTATGTGAGATTGAATAAGTTTTTGTTTATGTGTTGGATTTTACTGCTGTAGAGGGTTAAGGATGTAATGTATTTCACCTATTTTATGAAGAACTGAGTAGTAAAATCTTAAAATATTTATCAAACTGTGTAAGATAATGTGTTGAATTATTACAAACTGTGTAACGGGTGTCAAACTCATTTTATTTCAGTGGCCACATACAGTTCAGTATGATCACAAGCAGGCCGAACCAGTAAGATAATAATATAGGAGCCTGTAAAAAAAAAAAAAAATCTGGTCTCAAAATGTTTTTTTATTTTAGTGCAAACAGGTAAAATTGTGAAATTATTTACATTTACAAATTATCCTTTCAGGTATATATAACAGGTCAATTAAAAACACAGTCTCTCCACAAGTCATACCATATGCATGAACACATTCAAAATGATCACAAAATCAAAAATGAAAAACTTGTAACAGTCCCAGTAGATTAAAGAGTTTATTTTGCCCAAGATGAAGGAAAAGTTTAGATTCTTTAAACATAGGGTTCCCGGGGGTTCTTAAAAAGTTTTGAATGTGCAAATCTGTATTTAATACCTTAAAAAAAAGTCTTATAAAGTTATTAAATTGGATATGTAAGGTCTTAAGCTATGTTGCTATAAACTTGTTAATTGTAACGTGTTTAAATGTGTCTGTTAAATGTCCAAGCTGCAAAGAAAGTAACATTAGTCTACTCAGTTACACCTGCTCAAACCCAACAATTAATATTGAAATTGAGCACCAGTTATCGCTAACTTTGCAGCCCTCAGTGAGAAATGACTCAGAACGGTGGGAATTGTTGGAGTAAATAAATACATTTTCCCAAATTGTAGGAGTCACAAATTTTGGGCAGTATGGCTGTAAAATGGGTATTAAATTCTGTTCTAAGTAGTCTGAAAAAGTCTTAAATGTAACTTACAGAAACCTGTAGGAGTTCTGTAAATATACGTCTTCTGTAACATTCACAACCAACACATTTGAAGATAGGAGGGGGATGAAAAATTGTAAATTGAAAGGAATTTATAGGTTTCAGACAAATACTGTAGGGTTGAATTACTAAGAAGACTGAAATCCCATACAAATGAAATGAGTAAAAGTACTTAAAAACATGTTACCCTTAACTCACAGGCTGCCAGTGACATCTACAAACATCAATTCAAATCCAAATGTTGACTGCCAATGACGTCTATAGACGTGAATTATGTTTTATAATGGGGGGCTGGGGGGACTGGTGGAGCTTGTTGGGGAAAATCAGGCTTGTAATTATAGAATTCAGTGTACTGACGAACTGATCCTTTAGGTGGCAGCACTAGTAGGATAGGTACGTGGTGGCGGGGCAGCAGGAAGTTGTAGAATGAGAGAGAGAAGATAGTGAAATGAATGAAATTGGAAAAGTTAAGGCAGCTCACACTCAAACTGTGTCTCTGTGGTTCAGAGAAAAAGAGTGTTGCGATGGGTCAAAATGACAACAAAGACACCAGTCAAAGGAGGGAGCTTTGTAGAAAATCAGCCGTAGAGGATCAAAGTGGGCTGAGCGGGGACCATGGACGACACCCCCCCCCCCACCCCCACCCCCCCCTCGAATGTGTCGTTGTCTGTTACAAAACTTCCAATCATCATCATCTCCAAAACTGCAATTCTGATTGACTTCAAACTTGGTATACAGCTTCTTTATGATGATGTCAATAAAATTTAGTGAAATTATTTGGATCTGGATCTGATTGTGGATTTGGTGCGACTTTGGAAAATTTCCCCATTATAAGCAATAGGAAGTGGATTGATGCAATAACTCAGTAAATATAAATGATATCAAGTTGAAATTTCTACAGCACAGCCCTGATGGGGAGATGACCAAAACATAATGGCCACATGGATCTTCCTCTGGATCCGAGAACTTATGGAAAATTTAACATGGGCTCTTATGGGGGAAAAATTTCAATCACTTTCTTCTCCAAAACTACAGTTCTGATTGACTTCAAACTTGGTATACAGCTTCTTTATGATGATGTCAGCACAAGGTATTGAAATTATTTCGATCTGGACCTGATTCTGGATTTGGTGCGACTTTGAAAAATTTTCCCATTACAAGAGATAGGAAGTGGATTGATACAATAAATCTGTAAGTATCAATAATATTAAGTTGGAATTTGGCTTTTTTACAGATCTGATTGGAATATGACCAAAACATGGGCTACTTCTGTGATATAATAAAGACATATAACTGAGTGATAATAAATGGCATCTGGATACATTTCCCAAAGCTTTGAATTTGGCTGGTAAGCTACAGGGCCATTGGTCCTATTTTTTTCCCACCCATTCAGTGTATGAATTAGTGATAGTAGTAGAGGGGTGGCCAGCCCTGGTCCTGGAGAGCCGCTATCCTGCATGTTTTAGATCAGGGGTGTCCAGTCCTGGTCCTCGAGAGCTACGGTCCTGCAGGTTTTGGATGTATCCCTCTTCCAACACACCTGATTCAAATGATAAGTCTATCATCAAGCTCTGCAGAAGCCTGATAACGACCATCAGGTGTGCTGGAAGAGGGAAACATCTAAAACATGCAGGATAGTGGCTCTCCAGGACCAGGGTTGGCCACCCCTGTAGTAGTAGTAGTATGAACACAGGACTGTCCATTGTGGAACATAAAAGTGTATTAACTGAAATCAACATAACAGTAAACAACTGTTCAGATGTTTGAGGTGTCACTAAAGCTAAAAATATTGGCATCAGAGTCACTGTTCTGCTTGACATGCCTCTTTGCACAAAAAGCTCATTTTCTTAGTTTTTTTGGTCAAAAACAGGTGTTTATGCTGAAACCACCTAATGTTCTACTGCTGATTACAAAAGAACCCAAAAGGCTAGAAATTAACTTTTATTCCTGATAAAAGGCAAGGCAAGTTTATTTGTATAGCACATTTCAGCAACAAGGCAATTCAAGGTGCTTCACACAGGACATTGAAATAAAAGAAACAAAAAGAAACACATTTAAAACATTATAAAGGAAACATATAAAAGGTGATCAAAAACAGCAAGCAAGAAAACAACACATAAAATCAAAAAAAATAAATGAATAAAATAGAATAAAATAAAAATAAAAACACATATTAAAGTAAAAGTTGCAGTGCAGACTTTCAAAGAGAATATAAAATTTAAAAAGTCAAAAGCCTTTTAGTCAAAGGCAGCAGTGAACAGGTGAGTCTTTAACCTGGACTTAAAAGACTCTCAGCAGACCTGATATTTTCTGGTAGTTTGTTCCAGATATATGGAGCATAGAAACTGAACGCTGATTCTCCATGTTCTGACTTTGGGAACACAGAGAGAAAGAAGAGAGTCTGCATGTTCTTTTGATAGTTTCAATGTTTATGTGGTCATAGAACTCAATATTATGTGGGTCTTGAAAGATCAGTCAAAATGCTCAAACCCTGGCAGTATGGGGCTCTTTGCTCTGGAAATGGCTGGCAGCCAATGAGTTAACAGATAGAAAAGTAGGCATAGCTCATGGGAGACTTAAGTATTCATACGGCATATATTCAGGATACAGTGACATAATTCATGTCGTAATATAGTATAGCATCAGTATTTTCTCAGAAATAACTGACACATTGACTGGCTGAGCACTGGTGTTGTAAGTACCTATCTGTTCATCTCTGCATTTCTGTTCCTCACATGAAGACACTAGCTATCCCAGTGTCATATCCCACCTATTTTGTTGTTCCATTGTCACAGGGAACCTAAAAAATGGTGGAGAGTATCATAGTAGAAGTCTTGTTGGGAATTAGACCTGAGGTGTGACACCTGCATGGGTTGTACAAACTGTGGTAGGGGCATGACATTAAAAATGAGTTTTTGTCTTATCTGAAGTGGTATTAGTTAACTGAAATAATTAAATGTGTGATCCAACGTGGGCATTAAATAAAATAACATTTTACATTAAATAATATGACATCTGCACATTGCCTACACAAATATGCCACATTGTGAAGTGAGTGAGAGATAGTGAGAGATGAGCAGGGTGCAGACAGGAGTGAAAGTTAATTACCATGTTAAGAGGGATGCTGTCTGTCCTTGTATAACATAATGTGCTTGGTTAGTATTAGACTTGTTACGTACTCTGAGAACAGAATTTTCTACTCACAGCATGGTTTGGGAGTTGTTGCAACTTGGTCTCAACACACTGTTCGGACAGAATTTTCTTCTTGTGCAGTGTGTATAATCTATTGTGCGATTGGTCAGAAATTCTAAGTGGGCATGGTCAATGTGGAAAGGTGGAGGAACTCCCATGTTTTCGGTACTTCAGTTTCTCATGAGGATGAGATGTCCTGGCCAAAATGAACTAACCTCTTGTTCTTGCCACCTCAAGAAGACAAACAAATTTCTCTGTTCTCGCAGCATATATTGCAGGCTTTATGCAGCATGTTCAGATCTTGTCTCAGATATCTTTGGCCATTTCTGTAAAGGTCTGACATGATGGAACACTGTACATGACAAATAACTTGGTGGAATAAAGTGACATATGGAACCATTGATGTTAATTCCTGATCCAGCTGTTTGGGTTAGCCATGGACTGAGCCGTTTCTGACATCAGATTGCCTTACCACTTTTGTTCTTGGGTAATTTGCACTAATAGCTTTGAAAGGTTTTCTTAACTGCTGTGTCAGTAGTTGAAGTAATGCACCTGTTGATTAATTGTGCATGAATAATGACATGAATTGCCTTAATAGATGAAATGTTCGCTAAGAAAACCGTTGAATGTTATTTACCACTCTTCCAGAGCCAGGCTAGAGAGCCTGCACCACCAGCTGCCTTGGCTTCCGAGGCTGATCGGAGCGGTAGAGGGAGGCAGAAAGGTGCTCCGGGAGCATATGCCACAGAAGGTAGAACGAAACCCCAAGTTGTGACCTTGCTATTTTCATGTTATATTTTAATATAAACATCAGAACTAGACAGCCTTGTTTTTGTTTTTTTAATTAGCTCTTTCGCAGATCTCAGTTGGCTTTCAGCAGGTAAAGCTTGGAGAACGAGGTGGACGCCGCCGGGATTTTCATGATGTTAACGTTAACACCAGGATGGCGATGGAACATGTCAAAGAGTCAAAATCTGGTCTGTCATTTTCTTTTGTTGTGCCCTATTCAGTGTATTTTGTCACTCTTGAATATGCTGTGACAATAGTTGCATGCATAGTGGATTGACTTTTCTTCTTTTTATTTTTCCAGGTACATCTGGTTCTATGATTGTGTTGACATCCAACTACTTTCGAATCTTGTCCCGCCCCCAGTGGGTTCTGTATCAGTACCATGTGGACTTCCAACCACCAATGGAGTCTCGCCGCCTGAGAACAGCACTCCTTTATCAGCATGACCAGTTACTAGGCAAAGCACAGAGCTTTGATGGAGCGCTGCTTTTTCTACCCCACAGGCTGCACAGCAAGGTACTCGGTGTCTTCTAGAATTGCTTGCAGCTTGTGAGTGATGAGTGTAAGAAAATACCAGAAAATGTAAAATAACAAAATTACTCTTTGGGTTTTGGTGGGGAATTATAGTTGCATCATTTTATGTCCAGGAAATTTTGGTTCACCTTTGAGTTATCTCAGGTTATGACTGGTTTCCTTCTTTGTACTGAAATATGTGCCCTTGTGTGTAGGAGACTGTGCTCCACAGTGAGACGAAGAATGGAGAAAAGGTTCAGATAACTGTCACCCTGACAAATGAACTGCCACCCACATCTCCAGTGTGCATCCAGTTTTACAACATCATATTTAGAAGGTTAGTATTGGGGTTAAATTTCAACATTTTATTGACCTTGGAAAAATAACGGACTGTTGTGTGTTTGACAATTGTAGTGCAAGTAATTAGATCTGATTTAACAAAAGTTTGTAGTTTTGTAGACGGCATGTTCTGTTTCTACAGGATTTTGAGAATCCTCAATATGCAGCAGATTGGACGCAACTACTACAATCCAAATGATCCACTAAACATCCCACAGCACAGGTATCTTTGTCATTTTTGGACCAATATTATTGTAATATTGTTTCACTTATATTTTTTTTAACATTAGAAATCAGTAACTCATATGACAGTAAGTATGTTAATTTAAAGAATACTCAAAGTGTGCCCCCCCCAGTTTATTATTGTACATTGTAAACATTCAGTCCTGTCCTGTTGAACTGTTACCGTCTTTGCCAGACCTCTGCAGGGCTGTACTGTGCATTTTAGTGCTTGCATTTAAAGCATCTGTTGGTTAAATAACAAACTGGAGCACGCGTTGATTTGATTTTGATTGTACTTGTAACATGGTGCTTGCACAGGTCTGGAAAATCTTGAAAAGTATGGAATTATGAAAGGCTGTTTTTCAGCGGCTGTTCTCCGCTCTCCTTTTCGAGCACAGGAAAATTTTGTTTGACCATGTTGTACTGTTCTTTGTTATCTGATGATTCTATGTGCTCAAAATAAAGCTACACTACTACTACTACTACTTCTACTACAGACCTTGAAAAGTCTGGAATTTTGTGTGAAAGTCTTAAAGTCTGGAAAAGAATTTCTCTCATAGTAGAATTGTAGAGTATGTTTAAAAGTTCACAATTTTATAAGATAAGAAATACATGAGGGAAGCATAGAAAAAAAACTAGATATGATTTCCCTAACCAGTCAGTAGTGGAATGATTCTAGTGAAACTTAATTGTGTGATATTCATGAACTGTTTTGATTTTCATATGTTTTGTAAACGTTTCTGTCAGTTAAACATAATTTACTGGGAATTATGCATGCATGCATGCATTCATTCATTCATGGATCTATTAAAATGAAATTTTCTGCTACACACAACGGGTATAATCTCAACCAAAAGTAGGCACGCAAGTAGAAAAGTACATAAAGTCAAGTTTGGGGGGGGGGGGGGGGGGGAGTTGAAAGTTTGGCAAAAGTATGGAATTTTGATTTGGATTAAGAGCAAGCTCCCAGTTATAAGTTTATGGTATTGAAACTCATCATTTGGAATTTCTAAATACTGATCAAACCCTAGAGTCAGCCTGTTTGGTCCTAGTCAAAATAGTGAAACTATGCTCTTTAAAACTTTTCACTTGAACAGTTCTTTGCTTGCTGTGTTGTTTGCTCTCCCATCAATGTTTAATTAAGATTATAAGTATAAGATTACAACTACTCTCCTGTCAATTCATTAGTGAACACTGGTTAATTACCCTAGGCCCTTGACAGAGGGTATTGTCATCAGTTTGTCGTCTGTCCGTCCGTATGTGCAAAAACTTTGGTGTGGACTGAAGGCCACGTTTTAAGTGCGGGCACGTTATGTTGAAGATTAAAATGGTTCACAGTTTCAGAAACAAGCTATTAAAACCGATATGTGAGGTTATGTTAACTCTTTAAGTGCCAGACAGTTAAGGGGCTAATAAGCCTTAAAAGTGCCACAGAATTTGGCCGTTTTTCAGTATTTCGCGTCGTTTTTATAATATTTGAAGAATCCTGCAGGAAACCGCTCGGTAACATCCGACCGATTGCTGATTAGATTCAAAACGCACCGGACGCAGCCGATTCATTATTGATCGTAATTTGCATAATTTATAATAATAATAATAATAATCATCATCATCTTTATTTATATAGTACTTTTCATACATTAAAAACTGTAGCACAAAGTACTTTACATATCAGTTTAAAAATCAGTACCGCCCCCCACCCACACCCACCCGCACACACACACACGCACACACATATATACATGCAAACCCACAAGCTCACACATACTTAAGACTGACTGAGCACGGGTAGACCAGAACAAAAATGTACAAGTAAAAGTAAAACATCAATTTAGGAGGTGCTGTCTCAGGGAGCCATCCACACCAGGATGCAGCCGCCGACCCCGGCGACCAGGCACCAGCAACACAGCCCCGCATCCCAACTAGTGGGAGAGGGCCAACTGGGACCCCCACCCACCAGAAAGGAGCGGACCCCAGTGAGAGAAGGCGCCACAGCCCCCAGAGTCCACAGCCGCCCCCCGGCATGGAGGGCTCCCTCTGATGAAACACCGGAGAATAAGAAACATTAAAAAGATATAAAAATATTATTCGGTCACGTGACCTCAAATTCCCGTCTGCTTGGTCTCAAAAGGGGGACACAGAAAGAACGTCATCGAAATGTGAGAAAGAAATGGGGGTGGATGGTTTGTTTGTACACAAATGTGGCGTGTTCTCCAAAGCCGATCTGATCGGCCCGTGGCACTTTACAGGTTGTTTTCATAAAGCCGATTTAATCGGCCCATGGCACTGAAAGTGTTAATAGCTGACTTTCAGATTGAAAGTGACATTTAATCTGCACTTCCGATAAAAAAAAAAAATCTTCTGATCCTGCCAAATAATATCTTTTTTAGGTTGATCATCTGGCCTGGCTACGCCACAGCCATCTTGCAATACGAATCATCCATCTTGCTGTCCATTGATGTGAGTCACAAGGTGCTGCGTAGTGAGACAGTCCTCGACTTCATGTACAGCCTCAGACAGCAGTGTGGAAGTCAGCGTTTTTCTGAGATCTGTGCCAAAGAGCTTATTGGCCTCATAGTCCTCACCAAGTATGACCCACATGTCAAAAACTATGCAATAACTTACCCATGTTTGTCTGTTGTTGATGTGATAGATGTGTTGGACTTCTACTCTTGTCTTTTACATTTTTAGGTACAACAACAAGACTTACAGGATTGATGACATTGCATGGGATCAGACACCCACCAACACATTTAAGAGAGGAGATACAGAAATTTCCTTCAAGAACTACTACAGAACTGTAGGTTTCACATGTTTGGTACAAGTGTTTTATCAGTGGGAGATTAAAGTACACTAGCACTCAAACACAATAAATGGTATTTTGACCAAAAATTGTGGTACAGTATGATGGAATCTTGAGGGAATATATAGCATCATTAAATATCTGATGAGATTACCCAACGCTTATTTTCTAGCCAGTGTTGAAATACTTGTTTTTGTCCTCAGCAATATGGGCTTGACATCACCGATGGGAACCAGGTGCTACTGGTCAGCCATATTAAGAGAATGGGTCCTGCGGGGGCTCCTCCTCCTGGCCCAGCCATGCTTGTTCCTGAGCTGTGCTACCTTACAGGTCACTGTGTGCACTATTTGGACAATTTAATTGCCAGTGGTAAATGGAAACCATTAGTCTAAGGTTGTCTTTGAAATAACATGTCGGTGTGTTTGACAGGCCTGACGGATAAAATGAGAGGAGATTACAGAATCATGAAGGACTTGGATGAATACACCAAACTGAACCCAGAGCAGAGGGAGGGACGCCTCAAAAGATTTATTTCGAACATACAGAAGTAGGTCATAGTCATGTGTTGCTGGTAAAACCATGTTTATCTGAGACCTTGGCCAAGACATTCATATATAGCTTCAATGACTGCATAATTCCAAAGACAGTGAAGGCAGTTAAAATTGATAACATTGGATTAATCAGTTTTTAGCACCCACAATTCTAATTTCTCTGTTCTTTCTCAAGCAGTCAAAAGCAAATGGTCAAATGTGAAATGTAACATTTTAACAATTACAGATTTTGTGACGTCATTGGGGTTTGTATTAAATTCTGAAAATTCTTTCATAGGAACACTGATGCACAGGCAGAGTTGGATAATTGGGGACTGGCTTTTGATAAGCAGCTCCTGAGTCTGAAGGCCAGAGTCCTGCCAGCAGAGAAGATTGTACAGGGATCAAATTCGGTATGACGTAATTGCAAATAAATGTTACATATTGAATGAATTAAAGGTATTTGTTAATATGTTGTTTGTAAAGAAGTTAACTATCCGGTGAACCCCAAGTATGAGTACAGTGCCTGGAAAGCTGATTGGACCAAGGAGATGCGGGGGTTGCCTCTGATGCGTTCTCCTCCGCTGAACAACTGGATGTTATTTCACACCCGTCATGCTGGCAACGCAGTGCAATCGCTTTTGCAGTGCATTGAGAGAGTCTCGGGCCCGTTTGGCGTCCGCTGTAGAAGGCCTGTGATGTGAGTTCTAGCACAGTGTGTTTTGCTTATACACTACTGTAATTTCTGGACTATTAAGTGCACCTAAAATATAAGCTGCACGCTGCTGTCTCCACTGTCTCACCATCGATTCACTGATGCCAAGCTTATGTGCAGCAGCTCTATTTCCATCTTTGACAGCCAGTTTGATCGGCTTTAACTTGAAAGCTGCCTCATGCATTTCTTCATGTGTTTTCCATGATGAGGATGTGTGCCTGATGGGCAAAATGACTGATCTGAAGAATTTAGTGTGAGTGCGTTTGATTAACAGTGAATTAGCCGCATCATTGTTTAAGCCTCAGGGTTCAAAGCATGTGAAAAAAGTAGTGGCTTCTAGTCCTGAAATTACAGTATATATGTATTTCAGCCTTACAAAGCTGAAATTACTAAATAATGTCTGCCCAATGATTGATTCTTACGGTTTGAGGTCCATAAACATCTTTTGACATGAGCTCTGAATGGGTGAATGTCTATAACTGTGTGCTGTCTTTATCAGGATTGAATACAGTGATCAAATGGAGGCTCTCCTCAGAGCCCTGCAGCAAAATGTGGGACCACAGACACAAATGGTCAGTGGGGAAAGTTTTACAAAACTCTTTTCATCATGTTTAGTGCTGTAACTTGGTTTGTGTACATTAAACTTAAAAATAACATCATTAGATTTATAGGTATGTTTCATTTGAATTATTTACAGTGTGTTAAAAGTTCACAGTGGTTACTGTACACATGTAACTAACACATGTAACTACACAAGAAGGCATAATGTAATGTGTGTAACATTCACACCATTCTTTTGTCCTACTGTAGGTGGTAGTGGTCCTTCCCAACAATAGGAAAGACAAGTACGACTGTGTAAAGAAGTACCTTTGTGTGGACTGCCCTGTTCCCAGCCAGTGCATAGTGTTGCGCACCATCAGTAACAACAAGACCATCATGACTGTGGCTACCAAGATTGTGCTCCAGATGGCTTGCAAGATGGGAGGAGAACTGTGGAGTGTGGAAATTCCTGTAAGTCAATTGCATAAATTGCTACTTGGGACAGAAATTTTCTTATGTACAGTTGAATAGAAATTGTCCTTTTCATGTAGGGCTTAAGATTTTGGGGAGGGTGAATGAAACTCAAACCTTCCACTATGGTCATATAAGTTAAACAGATTTCATTATCATATTCTTCTGATTTGACGTCTAATATAGGTATGTGCACTTAAAAGCCACGTACTAGCGAAGAAGCAAATTTACAACTAACGGACTATATCACGGTTGTCAGTTTGATTGGATTTGAGTAACTTCTTCTTAAATCTTTTACCTTTGTGAAACTGTGTAGCTCAAACAGCTGATGATTGTTGGGATAGACTGTTACCATGACACTACAGCTGGAAGACGGTCCATCGGCGCTTTAGTGGCCAGTCTTAATCAGACCATGAGCAGGTGAGTGTCTACAGCAGATACAACTGACTGTGGCCTCGAGGCTAGGGTGGTGTGTGTGTAGTTGCTGTCCTGTTTGTATTTATACTTGATCTGAGAGCTGTACGGTTTTTCCCACAACTTTTCGTGCCTCAGTAAAAGTCAGTGATGTAGAGTTTGGTAGGAAGCAGATTGTTTACATTAGAGATATGGGTTTTTCAGGGCCAATACCGATTATTAGTGATTAGAGAAGGCCGATAACCGATATTTGGAGCCAATATTTGCAGTAAAAGTGCCAAAATTGGTATGAAAATTTTTGAATAATGCAAACACTGAACTTCGTTTAAATGCCTAAAGCATGTTTATTTAATCAAACAAAAAAATAATAGCTCCAGAAGTGCATGGATTTCCTAGACTCAGAAGCATCTCTTATAACGTTGAATAAAAGCTTAAATAAATAGCTCCCTTAAATTTTTCCACAGTAAATAAAGTAAAATTTAAATATAACTGTAATGACTTATCTTTGTTTTAAGTTCAAACACAACAAAAGTACAGGGAGACTCTTGTAAACTCTTGGGCCACATGCTGACATATGCTCAACTCATCATGCTTCATTTATTACAGCATTTGGGAAGCCTTAAGTTGATTTCATTATTAAATTTTATATTTTACCATGCGATAGCAGGGACCCTGTCATTCAAAACTATGTTGCTACATTATTAATGATTAATATGACAAAAGCTACATAAAAAGTATAATAGTTGCTATGAGTGCCATTAAACTCCTGACAGAACACAAACAGCCTTTAGGGCTTTAAAAGCCCACACAGGATTTAAAATGTTCCACCATGTTCAGATAAATCACTTCTGAATTTTACTCTCTGTCATCTTCACTTTAATTTTCAGATCATAGGACTAGAAAGCTCACAGCAACATTAGTAGTTGTGAGTTGCAGAGTTCTTCATGTGACTTTAACGCAAACACACACTATTACATTACATACCAACACAGTCTCATCCCAAATAGTCAGAAATCGATGCATGCGGTCAGAGCCCCATAGCGGCACTATTTGACGCGGGGGGTACTCCTCCGCGTCAGATTTCGACGCGGAAGGAGTGCGCACCGCGGAGAGGCGAAGTTTTCTCATGTGAGAAGCTCCGGAGAGAAAACACATGTCAAAGGTAAACGCAGAAAACTCTTCTGAAACTGTACTAAACATCCCTGTGCTCTACATCTCACAACTACTACTAATGTTTCAGAAGAACGTCAGAGCAGAGTAAACATTAGCGGCAGCTCTGCTAACACACATTACCTACTGACATGTCTGAGAATTAGACTGCTGATAATATGGAGATGGAAACAGTCTGTGATAGAAAAGCATGTGTGTGGGATTAAGAGAGCGCGCGTAAAAAACTCTGTTCACTTGTTTTAGGGAAGCACGCTGAGATGGAGTCTGATGAGCTTTTACCAGAACATTAGTTCATCAGTCTGGCTCTAAACGGTCTATGTATTAGTAAGGGAGAAAATGTATGTAGAACACAGTCTCATCCCAAGTCAGTCTCAGTCTGTGTGTGGGTGTGTGGACAGCTTCTGTGTCAACCAATCAGAGAGAGAGAGAGAGAGCCGTGACTGCATCTGAGCTGAAATAACCCAGTTTTAAATTGATTTCTTAATATCGGCCCGTCGGATTAAAAAAAGGCCGATACCGATATACGTCAAATTTCCAAATATTGGCGCCGATAATCGGCCCGGCCGATAATCGGTCGACCTCTAGTTTACATCTGAATAGATGTTTTGTTTTGACTAATAGTATTTTTTTGTCATGCTCTGGTCTTGAATGGGTGATATGTGAGATGTGTTAATTTTCCTTGTCAAGGTGGTACTCACAGTGTGTGCTGCAGCACAAAGGACAGGAAATCATGGATGGACTGAAGGGGGCTCTGTCTGGTAAGTTACTGCATTGTACAAATATGTCTAATTTTTCAACCCCAGCATAACTGTCTCTTCTGTTGTGACTTTCAGGGGCTCTGAAAACATATCTCAAGTTTAACAACTGCCTCCCTTCACGCATTATCGTGTACCGAGATGGAGTCGGAGACGGCCAACTCCACAGTGTTGTGAACTATGAGGTTTCTCAGATCATGGAGTCCATTAAGTCTATGGGACCGGACTACGTGTAAGTTGGAGTCCCACTTGTCCTGCATTTAACCAAAATCAAAACATAAAAAAATTACAGCCCCTTCTACGTGACTACCATAGGCCAAAGCTGAGTGTGGTGGTTGTGAAGAAGCGCATCAACACCAGATTCTTCTATCGCGGTAATGGCAAGGTGTCCAACCCTCCCCCTGGAACAGTTGTGGACACCGATGTCACACGTCCAGAGTGGTATGTTTAGGTCGCTTCTTCCGTATATTCATGACTTATTGAAAACTGTAACTATTTTTCCACATTACATTACTAGGTATGACTTCTACATTGTGAGCCAAGCGGTTCAAACTGGAAGTGTCAGTCCAACCCATTACAATGTGGTGTTTGACATCAGTGGACTGAAGCCTGATCACATGCAGCGCCTCACCTACAAGATGTGCCACCTGTACTACAACTGGCAGGTAGTTTACCTTTTACTGACCAACTCTTGATTTTCTCAGAGGAGATAGTCCTTAGGTTTTTCTGAATGTTGTGCTTGGTCTGGATGTAGATATATTCTAACTTGGTTGTTGCAATGAGTGTCCTTGGAGTGAATGTGTCTAGTATGTGAGGATGTATGCAGTAAGTTTACTGTGCAGCATTGGATATTGTAGTTGATACCACTGAGACTATTTGTATGCACACTAAAGCTCTGATCATTATCTGATTTCCGGAGTTATCAGATTATGGAAGTGATCGTGTAAACATCATAATTAGAGCCTGACTGATTAATTAGCCTGCCAATTATAGTGTATCACCGATTAATCAACATTGGTCAATATGTAACCAATGTATTAACTTTTCTGCTGTGCAGAGATTCTGTAGCTTTGCTCCTGTGTGTCTGTGCTGCCCAGAGAGTTAAAGGAATAATAAAGTGTGTTCACTTTCATTTTGATAATCACAGACTGCGGACAGGCACACCTGGGTATTAATACTGTATATTAATATTTGCTTCCAATTTAAAGAATGATTTACCAAACAATTTTTATGCCACTACTTATAAAATATAGACTCAGATCTTTTCCTAAAAGTCTGCTCTCCCCAGCATAAAAACTATAACATCTACAACCCATGGTTCCCCACGGGTCACATACTAGTCTAATATAAGACTATTATACAGTGTTTTAAAGTTGTGTAAATTATCTTTGTGAGATGAACAATGATGCAACTGTTAATTCACAGGTCCACCATTATCCATTATAAGACTATTATGTCCAGTGTATATCAATGTTATTTCATATATCGGCCAGTATATCTGTTATTGGCAAATATATCAGCAATTGGCTTTTTTTAGCCACCAAAATCGGCACTGGCCCAAAAATCCCATATCAGTCGGGCTCTAATCATATGTGACATGCTTTATCAGATAACAGCAGTTGTCTAATTATGAGAAATCATAATGTGTACCCATTAATTTGATTTATTTCATTCTTTTAAATATGCACATGTAAAAAGAAATTGTAGAAAATAAAAGTGTTGTCAAATGTGAGTTGAAGACATTAATAGGAAGTTTGAGTCTACACTTCCATGCATACTCTGAAAGAAATCCAATAATGGACTGAAATGTCTGAACCAGGGTTTTGCAATTATTGCATTTCTGAACTTAAGATAAATGCATCAGATCCGATTCTTACAATTATCAGAATCCTCCCATTTGTCAGATTTTTATGGTCATGTAAACAAACTCACCATCTTTGTGAAAGAACAGAGAAATTCTTGTGTTTAATTTGTGTTGTAGGGGATCATCAGAGTGCCTGCTCCATGCCAGTACGCCCACAAACTGGCCTTCCTAGTGGGTCAGAGCATCCACAGAGACCCCAGTGTGCAGCTGGGTGACTTGCTCTTCTACCTTTAAGTGACAGATTACTGAAGGGATTTATACAGGTTACTGAAGGGATTTATACAAGTTACTAAGGATTTATACTGGTTACTAAGGATTTATACAGGCTACTAAGGATTTATACAAGTTACTAAGGATTTATAAAGGTTACTAAAGATTTATACAGGTAACTGAAGGATTTATACAGGTAACTGAAGGATTTATACAAGTTACTAAGGATTTATAACGGTTACTAAAGATTTATAAAGGTAACTGAAGGATTTATACAGGTAACTGAAGGATTTATACAAGTTACTAAGGATTTATAAAGGTTACTAAAGATTTATACAGGTAACTGAAGGATTTATACAGGCTACTAAGGATTTATACAAGTAACTGAAGGATGTATACAGGTTACCAGGTTACTGAAGGATGTATACAGGTTAATGAAGAATTTATACAGGTTACTAAGGATTTATACAGGTTACTGAAGGATTTATACAGGTAACTGAAGGGATTTATTGTTCACTTTGACATTTTTAAGTTTTAAGATTACACATCAGTTTACATTGTTTTGGTAAGAGTTGGAAACAGCCACCTGTGTGGCAGCAACTTGCTGTTGAAGGTATTAGAGGCCACAACATTTGTCAAGGTTTGTTTTTTGTTTAACTTGTGCTGTTGAATAAAGAGAACGAACATCTGTTGGAGGTTTGAGTAACTGGATTTCACACAAAAGACTTCCCAGGATTACTTTTTTCTCTTTTTTTTTTTTCCTCTTTAAAGGTGTGGGAGAGTTTCGTGAGCAACATTTCATCAAATCTGTAAAACCTCAGTCATAGCCTAAGTATCATGAATCTGTAAGTCTTTCTGTGATTACTCACCTGAATCTCTTGCATTACAGTGAACAGTTTCATAGTGCCATCCACCATAAACAGACCATATGTTTACAAACAGCCGGGAGGTAACTCGGGCATCTTCAGAATTTTGTCGCAACGTGCATTGTCAGAAGCGAAGGCGCGGCGCAGCTATATGATATTATATGGATGAAAAAAAATGCGGAAACGGCTGAAATGCGGAAACGGCTGGAGGCATATGCATAGAGGGAAGGGAGCTCTTGCCGTTTACGCCTCGTGTCTGTAGCAGCTGCCGCTGCCAGACAGCAGAGCGAACCGGCGTTTCCCACAATGCACATCGCGACAAAATTCCAAAGATCCCCGAGTGACCTCCCGGCTTGGTGTGTAAACATATGGTCAGTTTATGGTGGATGGCACTTCGACATTGTTCACCGTAATGCAAGAGATTCAGGTGAGTAATCACAGAAAGACTTACAGATTCATGATGCTTAGGCTATGACTGAGGTTTTACAGATTTGATGAAAAATTGCTCACAAAAGTCTCCCACACCTTCAAAGTTCAGAGGCACAGGTCTGTAGTCATTTGGATGCACATACGCTGATGTAGTAGCAGTAACAAAGTCTGTAGTCTTTACTGTCAGGTCTTTAGGTGGAAAACCTTTAAAGAAAATAAACAAAGAAACAACAATTATTAAATTTACCTACAAATGTGCAACCATACAGTAATCTTAATGTGCAGCAATACCCAATCATTGCATAGAAAATACTTTTTTTTCCTGTTTTTATGACAAATGGCACTCTGCTTAAACCCTACCCAAACTCACTACTACAACCACAATTAACATTAACTCCAACAACTGGAAAACTACCCAGGTGGTTTACCCTTAAGGTACAAGGTAATATTTACTATAAAACCACAAAAAAACCAACTGCTTAACTAAACCAATGGCTGCTGTATTTGCATACAGGCGGCTTTAAATCTTAATGCATTAATCACCTTTGTGCGCTCACACAGCTGATGCCAAACCCAGGCAGGCAGCATACAGTAATACTACTGCTGTGATCAAGCTGGTTGCACTTTCCATGCTGTATATGAATGAAGCTTTATACAGAGTAGTCTCACTGGCTGCCCCTCTACAGTTTCCAAACATCTGTAGTTGCACAGTACTCGGTGTTTCACATGAGAGCCGCAGCAGCATTCACTCCACATTTGAATATCTCATTGCGCACTCATTTGGGACACCTGCAGTCTTTGAGGACAGCACGCGGAATGGCACGGCGCACAGCTGATGCCAATGTGGTTCTGATTGCGCTGACCTGAGACGTGGCCTCTGAATTTTACACACCTTTTTAACCTTTTCCTTCCATGTATTTTCCCACAGTGAATTTAAACCAGTTTGACTTTACACCTCCCACTTCCTTATGGGTCAGAGCATCCACAGAGAGCCCAATGTGCAGCTTGATGACTTGCTCTTCTACCTCTGACAGGTTTTTGAACCTGACTGAAGGGATTTATGGTTCACATTGACATTTTTAAGTTTTAAGATTACAAATCAGTTTAGATTGTTGTAAGAGTTGGAGACAATCACTTGTGTAAAAACTTGCTGTTTAAGATATTAGAGGCTACAGCATTAGTTCAATGACTTACTGAACAAAGTGCACTGTCTGCGTAAGGGTTACTGTAGAGGTTATTCAGACTGTTCAGCATAAACTGTCTGGAGTAACTGCTTCTGTCAGACTTTAAACTGTTCTAATACCTCACAAAGATATCCTTTTTCTTGTATTTTTGGGTATCTTATTTGCAATACTGCAAATGTCTACAAGTGCTTCTTTTAATTCTAAAAAATTGTTTTCAAATAGTTGGTTTTTGCCTCCTGTTTTCCAAACAGTATGGCTTTAACTTGGAAAAGTATACATTTGTATTTGTTCATTATACAAGTGAGCCTTGTGGTTGAGAATTTTGATAGTTTTCTGTTAGTGGTGGTGAGTAAAAGGCTGAAACTTTTGTGTTAAAGCTAAAATGTCTGTTTAAAATGGCTCCAAAGTTTGTTTCTTCACCGACAAATACAGTTTCGTTTTGGACTAAATAGTGCATCAGTTATTCACAACATAGCATTTTGGTTCAATCAGTAATACTAATCCACATATATTCAACCACAAATCTACCTTTAAATCTATTCCATGGGTCTTTAAATTATGTTTTGATGTTATATCAGCTGTCATTTAGGTTCAGCTGGGGTTTTTCTGGTGTGCAATTGACCCCAAATTTGCTACTTTGTCAGTAGATCTGAGCTGAATGTTCAGCCCATGTTTACGTGTGAGGTCAGGAAGTAGGCTATGAATCTGAATGAATGTAGGTATTGTACAGAGGTCACCTCAACATCAACCAGAATGTAGGAAATCACGTCTACTGAATTCAGACCCTAGCCATGTTTGTGCTTTACTGAATGTAACTTCAGTATTGTCTGTCTTCCCCACCAGCACCAGGAACATGCAGGAGGAACCATGACACCAGTCCAATTAATTCTGTCCAAGCCACCGTCTTGTGTGGCTGCGTGTGCGGCACAATTTTGGTCACACCCAATAAAATCTCACTCTAAGGGGTTTTGAGAAGTTGGCAGTCCTGAGTTTGACAGTTAACTGACCATTTCATCTCGGGAGGGGGGCAGGACACTTGTAATTTTGACTTGATGGAAATTTAGACCTGCTCTACCAAGTGATTGTAACCGAGCGTATTGAGAATGAGCCCTGACGGCGTGATGTGCCAAAAAAAAAAAATGACAGGCTTAACGTGGGAGGCACTTTATTTCTCCACACACCGTCCTTAACACAGCAGCCCTCACAACTCAGCGCTTCCACCCACACCACACTTCCTGCCTTCACAATAAAAGCACTCCTCGCCACATCCTGTCAGTTTACATGAACAAATCCTTCCACAAATGGGCAGAACAGAAACATCGCTTACATCACAGGTGTCAAACTCCGGTCCTCGAGGGCCGGTATCCTGCATGTTTTAGATGTTTCCCCCTTCCAGCACACCTGACGGTCGTTATCAGGCTTCTGCAGAGTTGGATGATAGGCTCATCATTTGAATCAGGTGTGTTGGAAGAGGGAAACATCTAAAACATGCAGGATACCGGCCCTTGAGGATCTGAGTTTGACACCTCTGGCTTACATGATGAATCAACTTTGTGTTATATATTGTGAACTTGGTGTGTATTATCCTGGTAATTTCTCTGCGTGAGAAATGCAAGGTGTAGCATGTGAATGGGTTGAAATGCGTGGGCGTGAGACATGAGATCCCTGCATTTTATCCATGAACTGTACAGAACAAATTGGCACATTTAAACACCATGAAATGTAATGTAGAATACAACAGGCACACAGAGAGTACCAAAAAGTAGAGGTACTTCAAGGGTAAATATTACAGGTAGATAAAAGAACAAGTAAAACAAATCGTTAAAAAAGAGGGAAAAAGGTAAAAACAAAATCAACAAAATCTTTAAAAAAAAAAGATGTATTTTTTATTGAAGGCAGCGGCGCATTTCGATGACGTCACAATCGGCCCCCTTTAATGTGTGTAACTTCCTCCTGAACTTCCTTTTCACCGTAGCAAGACGAGAGGGACAAGCTACCGAGATGAGGTTAGAGCCGATTTCACAGAAAAAGAATAAAACTAACCTTGTCTGACGTTTGATAATGCTTTTGGATTAAAAAATGTTCATACCGTTACAATTCCTACAATTTGTTGGGTTGTTTGGGTGTATTTTAGAGAATGGTTCTGCTGTAAGTGTTACGTATGGAGCCGGTTCATGGCGGGTGAAGAATCCACGTTAACTTTCCTAAATGTAATCCACTGTCATCCACCGACATGAAAGCGCCAAAGTCACTAATTCTCTGCTGGATGTATATATAGTTTGTTTCGGATGACTTTATATGACATTTGTTTGGATATTTTTTCGTCATCTGAGAGCTAATTCCAACTCGAGCTGAGAAGCTATAGTTAAAGGTTGTGGAAATTACAGAATAATACAAATGCCCATCTTCAGAAGGAGATGAAGTAAATTAAAGGATTTGGAATTTTAACTGCATAGTTTACGTGTCATTAAATATGACGTTTTTACAGATTATTTAATGCATAAAGTCAAATTTTCAAGAAAGATTAAAAGAAACATTTGGTTTTTGTAAAAGTAGTGAGTGTTGGAAGATAAAATATTTATTGGCGATGCAAAATTATACAGCTTTAAAATTGGACAATGGAAATTTGTTAATTTTTGACCAAATTCGTACAATGGATGTCTTATGATTTATGCTACATTTTGGTCAATCTTAAATTGTTTGTGTAATCCCAAACAGGAACTGTTTTAGGTGTAATTTACTAATTAGACCAACATGTTTGGTTAATAGGTATCTATAATATGTGCACTTTTATGTTGCAGTAAGGTCTCCAGAGATACGTTGTATGAAGCCGTGAAGGAGGTCCTGCAGGGCTCCTTGACCAAGCCAAGAAAGTAAGTGCTTAAATTGAGTTTTTGCATCTAAATGCCAAATTGGATACTAGGCCTAACGTACTGTGTTCTATAGGTTTGTTGAGACGGTGGAGCTGCAGATCAGCCTGAAAAACTATGATCCCCAGAAGGACAAGCGTTTCTCCGGAACAGTCAGGTTTGACCTTTTAATGTCTCACCCAACCTTCTCCATGTGTGCTTCCAGCCCTGTCTGAACTTTATACAGTCTTTCATATGGCTTAAGAGTGATGTTGACCATTACAAAGGTAGTCTTGACAGGCCAGGGTCAGACATGGAGAAGTACTCTGGGTAGTCTGACTGAGCTGACCCAGCCTCAGCTGGTGAGGTGAAGCAGGCGGACCCCTACCCTGGGTCTTAAAACATGAGGGGAGGCTATTGGTGGCTGAGCTCAGCTCATGTCATCAAGCCGACCAATTTATATTGTAACTACTGAAGACACCGGCCATGGTTGCGGTATGGGTAAGAAATTTTCTACTACAAAGTAAAATCAGGGAGATGAGCATGGGTGTTATTTGGAGATAGATGTCAGAGCATGTGAATCTTATGATAAATCAAATTATGTTTAATGACCAAACCACATGGATTTTAATCTTTGACTTATTTAAGATCTTTAAAACATTCAGGAAAGGAGCCCTGGTCAAACTATCTGTAGATAAGTACTATACTGTCTCTATATTGGTAACACAGTACATGTACATATATCACACAATTCATTGAGAGACTGCAGTTAGAACTCAGTTCTTTCAATTTCAAAGTAAGTTGTAGAAAGTCATTCTACCACAAATCTGGGATGGTGATCTAAAGTTTTTTTTTCTTGTGATAATTGATATAGTATCACAAAACTAAAGCATATTAATATTGTATTACACTCCTACTGCCAGGTAGACAGTTGTGAGCAACTTGAAATTCCAAATGCATATTTGTGACTAAATGTGTGGATGTGATGTCTGTCACCATGATATTGTAGATCACTGTTGGTGTGAAATCTCCATCCATACTCTGCCTCACTGTCAGCTGGCTCCTTTGGGTTTGAAGCAGCGTTTACAACTTTGTTAATCACCTTGTTCTTCTGCAGGCTGAAGACTCTGCCCAGGCCAAAGTTCTCAGTGTGCGTCCTGGGAGACCAGCAGCACTGTGATGAGGCCAAAGCTGCCGACATGCCACACATGGACATCGAGGCCCTCAAGAAGCTCAACAAGAACAAAAAGCTGGTCAAGAAGCTTGGTGCGTGTTTTTATTTTTATTTTTTTATGAAAAAAAAAAGAAACTGAGTGAGAGTTTAAGTTTAACATTTTCTCTTGTCTCCCCCTCCCTTTAGCCAAGAAATATGACGCCTTCCTGGCCTCTGAGTCTCTGATTAAGCAGATCCCTCGTATCCTGGGCCCTGGGCTGAACAAGGCTGGCAAGTTCCCCTCCCTGCTCACCCACAATGAGAACCTGAATACCAAGGTGGACGAGGTCAAATCCACCATCAAATTCCAGATGAAGAAGGTACATTTAACAGAACGAAACATGCTTTTGCACAAGAATCAAATTCCATATACAGATACTGATGGTAGTTTTCAGTGCCTGATCGTGCATTGACCTTCTTGTGTCACCCTGTAGGTGCTCTGTCTGGCTGTGGCTGTAGGACATGTGAAGATGAGTGAGGATGAGCTGGTTTACAACATCCACCTGGCCGTCAACTTCCTTGTGTCTCTGCTGAAGAAGAACTGGCAGAATGTGCGAGCCCTGTACGTGAAGAGCACCATGGGCAAACCACAGCGCCTCTACTAAACTACAACTTTTCTATTAATAAAATGTGGAGATGCTCCAAAGTTGACTCTGGGCCTTTCTTTGACAATTTTGTGTCTGCACAGTTGTTGGGTGTTTTTTTCTTTTTTTTTTTGGTGGATGATCTCTTAGGTAGTTAGTTTATCGTTCTGAAGGGTTCACTGAAAATGATTTTTTAAAAAAAAAGAAAAACTTGCTGAGAATCATACACTGCCACTTCCCTTGCTTATTGTGGAAACTTATTTTTTTTCTCATAAATTTTCAACTCAACTTCACTTAAAGCTATACCTACCAATCTGGCATTTCACACAGCACTTAGTAAAAAATTGAGCATGAACAACCCACCTCCCTCCAAAGCCCTGCCTGCTTCCCCCTGCCCGAGTTCTGACGCTCCCCTCCTCTCACCTGATGCTGGAGGTGCGTTCTGCTTCGGTGTGGCCGTGGACCCCTCCCTCAGCAGTCAGACAGATTGTCCATCTGCCACAGCTCCTGTTTCATTAGGAGACCCTGTATTTAAGGGTCTGGTCTGTGTAGTGCTGGGGTGCCCAGGCGATGGTTGTGCATATTTTCTGGGGACACCTGAGGTTTCATAGTCCATACATTTATCATCCTACACTCAGTGACACCACATATGTGTATGCAGAGTCCTGTGTTCATAAAAGCTGACCTTTGTGCAGATAGTCTGCAGTCATGTACACTCGACTCCCAGACTTCCTCTCCATCCTTCATTCACTGGACCCTGACGGCTGCAATCAGGTTCTGTTTGTTCCTCTTGGTTGTTTAATCTGTTTTTTCCCTTCTGTACATGCATTTGAGTCCTATCCATCCACATCCCTAGACGGGAGACTGCGGTCAGTGACAGGAGGAGCAGCACGAGTGGAACGTCAGATTCAGAGGTACTGATATCAGATGCAGGAGGGCGGTAATGGATGACTGACAGGAGGCTCAGCCATGCTCGGCCAATTATTTTATTAGGATTGAATAAAATGATTGGTCAGACTTTTATCAGAAATACATGAGAATTAAACATTTTTGAGTTTCAGAACCTGGTGGATTTCTTTTACATTTTAGTTTGACACGCCTATTAGGAGCATTTTAAGATTACAAAAGAAAAGTGTAAAAATGCTACATCATACAGTAAAGCGTTAACATAACTTGGTGTCTGCTGACCCATGATAGTCCTGGTTCCTGATGTTTTTATTAACCTTTGTCATTACTGCAGTGATACCCTTAAAGGGATAAAATAAATGGAAGTGTTAAAATCATAATGAAATAATCAGTTAAATTTTTGTATTTTCAGTTATTGAAGATCTTATTACATGTATGGAGAGGGTGGGTCTAGATACAACTTCTAAACTTACAGAATTCAAGGAAAAGATCATTTGAACTAAGGCTTGCATGTCAAATTCATACAACCATCATGAGATGACCTCTCTGGAATTTTTCTGGTGAATTGGTGGGTGAGGCTGTTCAGTGACACCCTTAGTAATAAAACAATTCCAAGACAGAAGACCAATGGCCTTGTAATAATCCATTTATTCTGCTGGGCAGTTATTAATAGAAAAATACTTCTCATTCATATATTAACATTACTTGTGGCAAATCCTCAGATTCTATACAAAAATTTTCCTTCCACATCAAAGAAATCCTTTCCAACTTGCACCACAGGAGAAAATGTCACAGTCTCCATACACTGTTCAAGTTGTTCTTCTGTCAGAACCTGTCCATCCCAGCTCTCCTCTTCCTCTTCCGTAACTCTGCTGGTTGCGTTTTCTTCCTTTGTTGATCTCACTAAGGTGTGTTTACTAGTATCTGCTGCTGACAATCTACCCAGAGCAGCAACTGGAACAGGACTCACGGTCAGGGATCCTGAACCTTCACCTCGTAGCGTCAGAGTCTGGTTTTCCACGGGGACCACAGTGTTTTCTGTGTTTCCAGGTGGGAGTACGGCTGCTGCACTGTTACCAGTCAGTCTCGGTCTTTCCTGTACTTTTACGACACCTGATGGCAAAGTCTGCTGATTGAGTGCCACCATCACCTTCGTGTCCTGTTTGGCTTTTCTTTCAGGACTGGGGATGAACTTGGTCCTGAGAACTCGAAGGATGACATCAGGGCTGACGGAGAAGCCTTCTGCGAGACGCTTTACTGTCCACTCCTCTGGCTGCTCCGCCTTTAAATATCTGTAAGAATACAACGTTTTACTTTAGTGACACATATTACACACTTTGATAAAAAAAACATTAAACCAGTGTTTTTCAACCATGGGGTCAGGACCCCATGTTGGGTCGCCTGAAATTCAAATGGGTTCACCTGAAATTTCTAGTTATTGATAAAAATTTTAAAACCTTACTAATAAAAAATATATGGTGAGTTGAGAGAGACAATCACAATCCATAAAAGACATGACAAACTGTGAAGCTGAAGCTGAAACTGAAGCACTGTAGTACTGTTTATGTTTCAAATGTTCATTGTGGTCGGTTTCAGATGTTGCAGCTCTTTCATAATTCATAGTTTGAGTTCTTGTTTGTTCAGTATTAATTGTCAGCCTTGTAAATCCAAGCTGGACTGACTGTACATATCCTGACCAAGGAAAATAAAATTCTCACTTTGTGCAGTAATCTACACCTGGCTTTTCTGCCTCTGGCCATAATAATGAATATTATATAGACTAAATGTTTAATAAAATTAACGTTTATTTGCAACATAGTATAGCAAACTATTACATGATCAAAAACTAATTAATTTTAGCCAAAAAAAAAAAGGTTTCCGTTTTGAATGTCTGGGGTCGCCAGAAATTTGTGATGTTAAAATTTAAAATGAGGTCACTGGTCAAAAAAGGTTGGGAACCACTGCATTAAACACATTTAGTCAGATCATGTTAAATATCCAAAGATATTTATTCCGCTCAATAAATATTGACTATGAAGCTAAAACATGGAAATATAACTTATTCCTGTGAGTGTGACACAATTAAGTTTAGGCTGAGTGAAAGAAACGAGGGAGTAAATTCAGAATAGGGAGAGAAAAGGACTAATGCATTATTGGTCTTGCATAAAAATTTATCATGACATTAAAAAAATATAGAACATCATCTTTTAAGCTTTATTTATGCTAAAAGTAAAACGTTTGTAAAAATGTAGAAAATAAAAATGTAATATCACAGTCTCTGGAGTTACATTTTAATACTATGATGTGATGAAATTGGTTCAGAAAAAGCTTGGAATTGTAAATCAATGTCTGTTGAGTTAACTAACATTAAAAATTTGTTGAGACACATGGAACAAGATTAAATCATGGAGTATACACCAGACTGACCCACTACAAGTCATAGCTGACAATAGGTACCATACTAAATTGGAAAACCTCAAAGTCAACATAATACCAAGTTATAAAATTAAACCACTGGATGTATTAATACAGGTCATGGAATGTACTAAAAAATAAACACTTAAAAAATCTTTATTGATGACAGGATGTCAGCATTACTCAAACTGTATTTTAGAATTTATCTGCCTCATAGATTAAATGTGCTATATCTGACATAGTTTAATAAGATGAATT
This sequence comes from Sphaeramia orbicularis, assembly GCF_902148855.1. NCBI lineage: Eukaryota > Metazoa > Chordata > Actinopteri > Kurtiformes > Apogonidae > Sphaeramia > Sphaeramia orbicularis. The sequence goes on from NC_043963.1 coordinate 37,095,880, forward strand.
GGAAAACAATGACAAAAGTGCTGGTTAGCTGATGTTTGCAATGTATATGATAAAGTATTATTATACAAATTTATTGGTTTATGTACATTTATACAATAGATTTATAAATCTACTAGAAACATCCTGAAAAGTGAATGTATTGTAATGTGCAGTGTTTTGAATGAGATCTGATAGCTCTGAGACAGATATTCCTTTTGAATGAAACCCATACTCTCATTAACCCATAAAGACCCAGTGCTACTTTTGTGGCCATTCCACAATATTTTTTTCTGTATATTTAACTTTTTTTTAAAGCAATTTATCACCATTCATTATAATATTATCTTCTGTATTTTGTGTTTTTTCAGCAAAAATCAGGTATTTTCCAATATTTAATTTACTGATCATGTAGATGTTCATAAAAACTCAGATTAAAGTTGATGGTTATAATATTAGAAACAGAGAAAACTGAAGAAAAAGTGACTTTTTGGCAAAGATATCATTAACTGAACATAAACCAAGTGATTCCATCCACTGTCACCAGTCCAACTCCATGGGTTTTACTGGTGAACCAATGTTGTAGAAGATGACATTGTTTCCACGGTAACTACGGAGCCTCTGAAGGTCCAAATGGGTCATATCTGATGACCATAAAAAGATGACAAACTGTAATTTACACCAATTATTTACATGGATTGATGGGATTAGTTTTTCAGATATTGTTAAACATTTAAATCAGCAGATGGTTTTGGTTGCCAGTTGCTGTTTGGGTCTTTATGGGTTAACTCTTGCAATTTCACATTTTGACCCAACCTAAAACCAACCAACATTTTGGCTTAATTCTTCTTTATTAGTGACTCAAACTTGGTAAGGTTTAACTAGTTTTATTCTGGAGGTTTTTCAACCAGTGTAATACATCTGCAATGACTGTGCAATTATATTTTTATGATGGACTAAATAACTTCTACATTTGGTAACAATTTTTGATTTAAATTAATGATTTAAAACAGATCTATACTACTTAAACTAGGCCCACCAATGTTTTGCTCCCATGATGATTTCATATTAATACTTAATTCTACAATTCCTGGCAATAAATTAAAAAATCAATTCATTCACCATTGGGCAAAGTCAAGGTAAAGTTAACATCTGGTCAAAAAAATTTAAGTACAATAATCTACACCAAAGTTATGTTTTTGGGTAGGTAATTACTTATATTTTTAGGAAAATGTATTTTGAAATGGGAAAAAATTTGAGGAGTTTTGTGTGAAAGTTTTCTGACATCATTCTGGATTCATTTTCTAAACTCTCATAAACTAAATGTGTTCCAAATACATAGATATTTGACTATTATATTATCTATATCATATTCTAAACACACAGTGTTTAAAATTAATAAATGCATATATCTATGCAAAATACATTTGACTACAATGTTAATATTATTTGTATGTTGTAAATATCATTAAAAAAATACATGTAAATGATATTGATAATAGAAATAAAAAACCGTTTAATTTGATATTTACTTTCATTGTCCATTTGTGACATTTTTGGCTTTGTCCATCTGTGACGCTGTCATTTGTCAAAAACTCTTGCTATTTAGGTATGATACAATATTTTTTTTTCCTCTAATCAATTATTAGGTTGTAAAATAGAGGGTTTAAGGTATACACTGAATAAATTTTAGGATGAAAATGTCATACGAACTTCACTTTTGAGAACTTTGTAATTCTTGCAAAAAAGAAGGCACATTTTTTGTCCATCCATGACGCAGTCGTTTTTGATATTTTTCATTTAAAAATACTTGAAACTAAATTTTGCCCTTTGAGTATGTTTAAGATGGCATTTAGACCTTTCCAATTATGTGTAATATTTGTCTTAAACTTGTCTGGTTCAAAAGTTATGAATCAAAAAGTAGTGGGCTGTCCATCTACAACGCCCCTGACCTCACCCCAGTGTTTCAGTGATTTACTAAGACATTTTCCATGAATTATCACCTGAGTTTGACCTATTTGAAAGTAGCTTGCTCAAAAGTGATTCACTATACCTAATAAATCTTTTAATTTTAATGTCGAAATTTCACATTCACTGTTGTAAATACTCGGCAAAAAAGCCATGCTTTACTGCATTCTATAAGTTCAAACAATAAGTACTCTGAGAAGCGAAAGGCAATCAAAACTGTTGAAATCTGTACTTCCCTTAATATATTCATCTGAACTTTGACACCCCTAGTATAAGCTGGCATACTTTTTTCTCTTTTTCCTGTCTTTCCAATCTTCTTTTTCATCTCTCCTTTCCTTCTATACATGATTATAATTAAGCATTTACATAATGACCTCTATTGCAACTGATTACTTTGTATGTTTGATATGAAAAGTCTATATTTGTATCGTAAACTATGCTGTTCTAAATAAAGTATTAAAAAAAAAAAAAAAAAAAATCACCTGATTTGCTCAATAGCATCCCAGGTTAAACTCCTCTCTGGTGCTCCTGAAGGGGTCATCTTCCTCCTCAGTATGTGATACTTCACAGTCTTCTGCCTCTTCCGCCCCTCACTGGAAAACATGACACACATTGTAACACCACAGATTGGTTTATTACTTTTAGTGCTGGGGAAAATAAATGAATGAATGAATGAATTTATTTATTTTTGGTTTTACATCAATCATTGTACTCAGTACATCAGTCGTAATAAACATAAAAACCAAAAAAGGAATAGGCTAGAAGCAAAAGCTTATTTTTTGCCTATCCTTTTCAACTAATACACTGCTTACATCAACTTAAATGTGTACAGCATCAAGCATTCACACCAAAATAATAACAAATAAAAAAAATAAAATCAACAACAAAAACACATCTACCATCTCAGTTCAATATTTCTGAATAATTTAAAATGCGTGATGGCCCTGCTGATTTCTTTTTTTCCTTTTTTTTTTTAAACTGCGGAAAAAGTGACTTTTCAGTCAAATCTATCATTAACTGAACATAAACCACGCATTTCCATCCACTGTCATTTTTCAAACTCTATGGGTTTTACTGGTGAATAAATGTTGTAGAAGATGACAGTGTTTCCACGTTCACTACAGAGCCTCTGAATGTCCAAATGGGTCATATCTGATGACCATGAAAAGATGACAAACTGTTTTGTTTTGTTTTTTTTGCCAGAATATATATATATATTTCCCAACCTTTATTTATTTGGAGTTTTATAGAAATTGGGCAATAAAAATATTGTATCATATGTGACATCAATTGAAAATAAATAGTTGCACAATTTCCTTTTTTTTCTCCTTTTTTTTTTTTAACATGCAAACAAACCCAAGAACAAGAACAAGTACACCAACCTTCTCCATTAACGAAAACACACAAAACAAAGACAAAAAAAAAGGTCTTGAAAGGTTCACATTTAGAATATCGATACAGTATATGTTACACAAGATGAATTACTGAATAGAAAAAACAAAAAAGAGGACCAGGCGGAAAAATTACCATAAAGGTCAATCTGGAACAAAGGGGGAATTTGTTTTCCTGACTAGTTGGAACAAAGGATTCCAGATTTGTGAAAACTTACCAGCAGAGGCATAAAGTGTCATTCTAATTTTTTTCTAATTTGAGAAAATCTAGGAGGTCTGTGAGCCCTGCTGGTTCTTACTTGAGCAGGGCCTGCAGCTTGTCCTCCACATCCTCCAGTTCATCCCCTCCTTCATACACCTCCTCATCGCCGTATGTTGAAGCTCTGTCTCTTTGGGTCAGTCCGTTCCATGTCCTGGTGACGCCTTTACTTACAAACCGACGGCCGGTAAAAGTAGTCGAGGGCATCGGTGACAGAGCTCCAACCCTGGAGAGCAAGGACAGGAGCTGCAGAGGTCGGGCCATGTTTGTTTGGACTCCTGTGGATCCAATACTATCCCCAAAAGCGTGTTAACCACAGGCACGTAACCTAGCTAACATCTGTGTAACAACCCAAGACACGACTATCAGACCTCCCTCAGATTAGTTACAGACTGTCACTGTTGAGCTCATTTATTAATACCAACTTCCTTTACATTGATTAAAAATAGAAACTAACTCTCACCAAACTAGAAACATGCTAAAGACCACGTGACGGCGCAAACTCACTTATGCAGTCAACTACTTCCGCATACAAGAGTTATCTGACGCAGTGCTGCCGACTAGTGGCCTGGAGGTGAAGTGTCTTTATCAGACAGCAGAGAGACAAAAAAAAAGGATATTTAACCCTTTCATGCAGGAATTATGAGAATCTTAGTCAGTATTTTTTTCTTGAGTTACAAAAATGTCCACTCAGCTGGACACTATGAGTTTAATTTTTGAAGCAAAGAAACATGTATTTAAAACCCATCATCAGAAAGTGATATACTGTGTGGAAACTATGAAATGAAAACATTTTTAATGCTGCTAATCTGATGTTTTCTCATATTTTATCATGCTCTAATATTAGTTATTACTCAATTCATAAAGATAATATCCTCCTGAGACCCAGGAAATTGACAAGTTTAGCTTTTTTACACTAAAGAATTGTCTTGTTTGGAAACTGTGTAATGCAACAGTTTTTTCAGATACATTCTTAATATCATTTTTATTTATTGATTGATTTTTTAATGGAATGGCCTTTGCAATGGACAGCATTTAAGTTAAACTGTCAAACTTTTGTTCCTTATAGAGGACAAAATGCATTGCTGGGTCTCAGGAAGATATGCAAAAAAAACCCAACAACAACTTTTTGTTTCAGAAAACTGTTAATGACAGTCTAATAACAATTAGCAATTGATTTACACTTAAGCATGTTACTGCAGATCAGGTTTATCAAGAGCTGCAACGTTACAGTAACTGTATGAATTGCAGTGTTTGAGATGATGCGTAAGAGTCCACTGTGTTGGCTGATATGGAACTAAAACAACCAAACCCAGGAATATACAAGAGAACAGCTGGTGAATAACTGTTCACTGTAATGACCACTATGCATGAAAGGGTTAAAGGTGGGGTAGGAAATGTTTTCCTGGAGCATTTTTTTTTTTTTTACTATATTACTTAAAATCCCCTTCACTCCCCGATTACAACCAACTAATTAAATGCTCTAACACAAAAATTTAAAAAGTAGTCACCTGTGGAACAGACAGGACCGAAAAAACACCATCCAATCATTTTACCCGGCCCATGGAAATGACTGAATGGTGATATGTCTATCAAACTCAACTGTCACTTGTCCCTCCCCTCTCCCCCCCTCTGTACGTACCCCTCTTCGTGCATGAATTGCGCGTTCTCAGAGGCTTGGAGCACAGGAAACGAAGCCAGAGCCAGATCTTGGTTAGCTATATTAGTTATATTAGGATGTAAAATTTGCCGGCAAACTGTTTAGTCACAGACATAAATCCCTTGGGGCCAAAGAGGGCGTTGGAGGCTCCGACCCCAGCTCCAGCTCCTGCTCGCGGATCCATGTGTACCTCATTCAGTCCCCTCCAACACCCCCGCTCTTACAGAACAGCCCCAGTTCATACCTAGCTGGCTACTGAATTGATGCTGTGCAGCGCGCGTGAACACTCGGGAACAGGCATTGCGCGTGCCAGTACTCTGGAGGCAAGGCTTCAAGGGGATGTCAGAAGAAAGGTGTTTGGACTTTTGAATTGTGTATTTTCAAAATGTAGCTCACTTGAACTGTTTTTCCAAGATCTCCTACCCCACCTTTAATGGAGAAGCATTCACTGCTGGCATGTTTTCAATAAGGTTGTTTCTGTACAAATAACTTATTGTGTCTGTCTCCATCATGTGTATTTTTTAAGTAAAAATGAGTAAAAAACGAAGTAATTTCATCATGCCCAAACAGCCACTGTCAACCACAATCATCTACTGATCTAAAATGTTTAATAACTTCTATCAATATCCTATCAATACGTGCAAATAATTGGTGTAAAGTGCAGTTTGTCATCTTTTCATGGTCATCAGATATGACCTGTTTGGACGTTCAGAGGCTCCCTAGTAAACATGGAAGTACCATCATCTTTGCCAGCATTGATTCACCAGTAAAACCCATGGAGTCTGATAAATGACATTCGATGCAGACACTTGTTTTTATGTTCAGTTGTTGATATCTTTGCTGAAAAGGTTACTTTTTCTTCAGTTTTCTCTGTTTCTGATATAATAACCCTCAACTTTAATCTGAGCTTTTATGAACATCTACATGATCAGTAAATGAAAAACAGGAAAATACCTGATTTTCACTGAAAAAACACAAAATACAGAGGAAAATATAATAATAAACTGTGACAAGTCACTCAAGAAAGGTTAAATAGAGAGGAAATTAATTTGGGAACTGCAATAAAAACAGCAGTGGGTCTTTATGGGTTAATAAAAGTTCTCCAAGGTGTTTCTGGTCTTTCACCATCATACACCTTCAGTCAGGTGACCCAGTCGGGTGTGGTCAGTCCTCAACTTGTTTCTAGGTAAGTTGTGCTGTCCACAAATCTAATAGTACCATTGTCACCAATAAACAAGTGAAACCCCACCCCTCGCACATAATGTACCTTATTTTGGCATCAATCCAGCTGATGTCAGCATATCTACTGCCTCTATATATGTGCCAAGTTTGAAGTAAACTGAAACAAAATTGATGTTTTTATAGACATTTGAAATTTTACCCATAATAAGTAAATGGGAAAAGAAAAAACATTTTAAAAAATTCATACAGCATTGTGAATTTTGACCTACTTTTCTCAAAATATAGTCACATGTAATCTGGGTCGCTGGCAATCTATAAACCCAGTTTTGTTTGAATTCAACCAATAGTTTTTTTTCTACAGATGTGAAATTTTGCCAATTATAAGAAAATGGGGGGGAGAAAAAAAAAACAAAGATTTTTAAAAATTCTTTAAAAAATGTAAATTTTTTTTAACCTATTTTTCCCAAAATGTAATGAGATCTATTCTTGGTTACTGGCAATCTACAAACCAAATTTGGTATGAATTCGACCAGTAGTTTTGTTGCTAAAGTGTAAACAATCTAAGAAACAAAGACACAAACTGAACCAAAAGCAATACCCCATGCTTGCCTCCTCATCGGGGGGCGGGGTAATAAATGTAAACATGCAAGACACTTTACATAAGAATAGTGTATAAGGCAATAGATGACTATATCATAAGAAAAAACTGAATCATGTTTGATAAATACACATTAAAAAGGAAGATAAAACATAATAAAACCTTTTCTGTATTCTTCTGCAGTTGCTTTAGTGGTCATCAAATATTTTCACTTCATTGTAATCTCCCAGAAGTGACTTTATATATTTCATTTTCACTAGTTTTAAAGGAATGTAATTGTTATTATCCATATGGTCCTTCCAGAAACAAAGAAAAGAGTTTTTCTCCTTTAAGATGTAGGGATGCCAAATGTTGTCAGGACCTTTAGGTTCTTCATCATCAAGTCAGTCTTCATGTCTTTCATGTTAATGCCAAACACAATACTTTCTTTGTGAGAGGACGGTGCTCTGTAGTAGGATGTTGGTTGACAGCCAGTCCTGCAAATCTTTCCAAGATGTCAGAGAGTAGCCACAAACAGTGGAAAAACAGAAAAACAGATGATCCGTGGTTTTAATTTCAGTTTGCCAAAAAATATGCACTTAGTATGATCAGTAATAACTGTCAACACTGGCAGATAACTGGGTGGATTTATATTATTCAGAGTTTTTTTAAAGGACTACTATTGTCTGGTGGTATGTATGTTATATAGAACATTCTTCATCCATAATTCTGAGAATAGTCAACTTGAGGTTTTCTAACATCACATTAAGAGCAGATTATATACATCCATATTTTAAACAAATATTTAGGAGACAGTAGAATATAAGTAGCACTGCATCCAGTAGATTTCACACACCCACACCCATAAACACAGAAATAGATTTTTTTTTGACTGTGCAATATTTTCTTACACTGTACAATAAGATAAATTCTATTTGTCACATGTACAGGTATACATAGCATAACACACAGTTAAATGTATTTTTGTAACTGCAGCCAATAGTATGCTCAACTATTATACAGTAAATGGGCCTCAGTGAGATGAAATATTTAATGTAAATGCCGTTTATACCATGCTCTTTTTATATGTATTTTTTCTCTGAACTTTTATTTTTTCCTCATTATTCTTATTCTTATTTTTTATTTATTTACATCTTATTATTTCTGTTTATTAATCCTGTTTCGAATTAGTGCTACTAACCCTTTATATGCTGATACTTTTATATTTCTTACTTTAATCTTCACTTTTAACCCATAAAGACCCAAACAGCCACTGGTGACCTAAAGCATCTACTGATCTAAAATGTTTAATACCTGCTGATCCACTAATCTTACCAATACATGTAAATAACACTTTTAAAATGCAGTTTCTCAGCTTTTCAGCAGCATCACATGTCTTTTTTTGGACATCAAGAGACTCTGTAGTGAACATGGAAACACTGTCAACTTCTACAACACTGATTCACCAGTAAAACCCATGGAGTTGGCTCAATGACAGTGGAAGGAGACACTGGGTTTATGTTCAGTTAATGATAGATTTTACTGGAAAAGTCACCTTTTCTTCAGTTTTCTGTTTCTGATACAATAACCCTCAACTTCAATCTGAGCTTTTATGAACATCTACATGATCAGTAAATTAAATGTAGGAAAATACATGATTTTCAGTGAAAAAATGCAAAATACAGAGGATGATATTATAATAAATGGAGACAAATCACTTGAGAGAGGTTAAAGGAATGGAAAAAATAATTTGGGAACTGACACAAAAGTAGCACTGGGTCTTTATGGGTTAATATTACTATTCCAATGCTGCTGTAACACTGAATTGTCCTATTGTGAGACAAATTAAGAATTATTTTATTTTATATGGCTAGGTATTTAGTTATGAAGAATCGTTTTATTTATTTTCCCATAAAGTTGGAATGAAATATTTTTGCCTCTTCTCATGAAATGATTGTGACAATGGAATTTATTTTCAATAGACAGTGTAATTGGAACTCAGTATTGCACCTGGTTAAAGGTTATTACTGATTTATATAAATAAGAAAAAAGAGAGGAATGTGTCTGAAAACAAAATTATACCAACTTTATATGTAACAGTGTTCAGATTTAGTTACAGTACCACATAGGCCAGGGGTAGGCAACCTGTGGCTCCGGGGCCACATATGGCTCTTGGGCCCTTTTCCAGTGGCTCAATGTGGCTTTGTCAACAACCATATAAAAATTAAGAACACTTTTTTTTTTTTTTACACATTTTGCCATTGCAATAAAGTGATCCTGATGTTATGCAGTTGTAAAAATGTCGACTCTACTCCAAATGAATAAAAAACTATATAGTAATAGTAGCAAAAGTAAATTACTTTTTAATTTTATACCACAGAAGGTATTCATCTGTATTCTCCATTGCAAAGAAAGTCTTCACCTACCAACTGATTTTTGCATCAAACAAAAATAATGACAAACGTCACTGTTTTCTTTAGTTTTGTCATTTATTTGTAGTTCTGTAAATGCACTGAAACTTTGATTTCTTTTCCACATACTTTGTAAAAAATAATCCTAAAGAGCTTCTTAAACAGTCACCAGTTTGAGGAAAGCTATAAGGCACAGGTGTCAAACATGCGGCTCGGGGCCCAAATCCGGCCCGCCAACGGGTCCAGTCTGGCCCTTGGGATGAATTTGTGAAATGCAAAAATTACACTAAGATATTAACAATCCTTTTAGTTCAGGTTCACATTTAGACCAATTCAATCTCAAGTGGGCAGGACCAGTAAAATACTATCATAATAACATAAAAATAATGACAACTCCAAATGTTTCTCTTTGTGAATGTAAATATTTTCATGTATTTACACTAAAACAAAGTATAATTTTGCTAAAAATGTCAATAACCTGAAATGTCTTAAGAGAAGCAAGTACAATTTTAACAATATTCTGCCTGTTACTCAATGTTTTGTGTATTTGTAAATCCACTTTAATCTGTGAGTTATAATGAACATGTGGAAATGATAAACTGAGGCATAATATTGTGAAAATTACACTTATTTTTTCAGTTTGTTCATGTTATTCACATCTTTTGAAAGGATAGTTTGTAGATGGAAACCTATTCATAATGTACAGTAAATAAACTTTTTTTTGCTCTAAAACAGAGAAAAGTTTGGAGTTGACATTATTTCTATATTATTATGTTATTATTTTACTGGTTCGGCCCATTTCAGATCAAATTCAGCTGAATCTGAACTAAAATGAGTTTGACAGCCCTGATATTAGGGGATCTTTTGGCTCCAGACAGTTTGGTTTTTCTTTTTCTGTCCCACAATGGCTCTTTAGATTGCAAAGGTTGCCGACCCATGACACAGGCAAATGTGACTACACAGCGACCCCTGCCGGCCTTTTCCAGACCTTTGCCGTGCCGTGGCCCTGCTCTCCTCATGCTTTCATGTGTCACGCAGCTGCGCACCAGCCTGCGCACCTCCTCCCAGGCGCCGTTGTTTCATTTGCGCCATTTTGTCCGCTCACTTTGTTGATTGGGCTTTAGCGAGCTGTACTAGAGCCAATCAGAGGGAAACCGGACAGCGAAGACACGGTAAGGCAGACCCGATTGAAGGCATTGGTAGTTGTCAGCACGGATTGGTTTGTCAGGGACCAACCAAATTACTAACCCTGCTAAATGCAAAAAAATCGAATGGCAGTTTGATTTCGACCGCTGCGTCCCAGAGTGGAAATAACATGTTGTTTCCAATGTCGGCTCTTGTTAGGAAACATGATCTCTGTTGGTCGACAAGCCTTAGCTAACGTTAGCTTAGTAAGCTACAAAATCGTTTGTCAAACAAAGGAATGGTTGGTAATACCGACATCCAGTCATCAATAAACGCTGTCAAGGACACCATCCCTGTGTATAAATGAGAATAAGCCGTCTGAAGGCTGGCTTTGACTGCTTTTAACGCGTTAACTAGCCTTTCCTGGTCTTTCTGGTATTTACCATGTACTAAATATTCACCAGCCAACCGAGCTAGCATTGTTAGCTTCCTCACAAAAAACACTCAGTTAAAGCATTTAAGCAGCCAGTGTATTTAGAGGCTTCATAAATATATAACTACTGTAGATATCAGACCATTATATTCTGTATCTTAGTCTCATGTTGAACTAATCTAATCAGTCTTTAAACCCGTTATTATGCAAAACATTAGGGACATTTTACGTTAGAGTGACGCAAGACCTAGCTAACTGTTAGCACGAATAAAATGAACAACCTTGCCTATCCTGTGTGATGAAGGTGATTACGTTTTATTGCTAACATAACGAATGTTTAATGGGTGAAAAGAATACATTTTTCGTTATCTTCTTTTTTTCTCAAGAGAGGCTTGGGACAATAACAAGCTATGGAGCAGTACACCACTGCCACCACCACCACTGGGGAGCAGATAGTAGTGCAGACTGCCAATGGACAAATCCAGCAGCAGGTGAGCTGAGACCCATGAATTTTGCTCTGTCTAATATATTGACTTAATCTAATTTAGTCTCACAGGGAAGAGGAACCCAGAATAAAGACGATCCCATCAGTGCAAAGGCTAGATTTTCCAAATAATAAATTGTCCTGCCTTGTCTGCAGACACAGGGCACAGTGACGGCTGTGCAGCTGCAAACAGAGGCTCCAGTAGTGACGGCCTCAGGTCAGCAGGTGCAGACACTCCAGGTAGTGGTGTCACCGCCGCCCTGTGTCAGTGTCATGACATTGTTGCAATTCACGAGTTTGCATGCTTCACCCCAGACTTTTTTTTTTTTTTTTCAACCCAGCTCAGTGGTATTTGGTTCATCCTCCCTCCCAGCATGCTTTGCAGCTGCCTGAACTGCATGTTCCTCAGCACAGTGTGTTGTGTGGCAGCCTCAAGTTTCTGCTTGTGCTCTCATGGCTGTTGAAATATTTGTTTTTGTTTCTTGCTTTTATAAGCAAGTTACATAAACCAGACATTTTTCATTGTGATGTGGATGAAAGCCATTTAAAGCATGAGTCACGTCAATGTGTTTCGGTGAATCTTGCAGGGAAAAAAACCTTCCAAGGTTGACTTGTAACTGTAATCATTACAGTTTTACACATAGTAATATTCATTTTGGCCTTTTTTGGTTTCATGGTCCCCATCCTAAATGCAGAGTTCCTTCACTCAGGCATTTTTTCCCCTGACATGTTTGCAGCCATTGGCTCTCACTCATCAAGGTATCATACCAGCCATGTTCAGTTTCAGACTTGCCTAAGTAGATATCTTAGTTTAACTACAACACAACCATGAATGCAAGGAGGATGTGCGCATGTTGCCAGAGTCAAACTTAACTGAATAAAGGTTTAGAATATACTGTAGTTTGTAGCATATTGACACTGGAAGTAGATTATTTAAAATTTTTGTATGAGAGAAATAATGGCACATGTTTGTACTGAGAAATTGTATTTTCACCGTCATTGTGAATATGTATGATAAATGTGCTGTACAAGACTGAAACTTGGTGAATGAGAAACATTTTTATTTCATGCATACCAGTCCTCCTTCATGCCCATGACACTCATGTTTGTTGAACATTTATCTATCTGATGGAGCCCTCAATATGTGGGTCACACAACTGCGAGGTTAGTTTGGTTATTTATCACAAGTCATTTGCAATAGTGAATAAAGTTGTTGCACATTGTAGCTTTCCCCATATTGTGCAGGCCTAATGTATATCATGAAATGAAATTTAAGAAATATATTCATTGATTGAATATTCCTAATTCTCCTGAAACTGTAACAGTCAGATACGAATTGAAATCTGTATAAGAAAAAAAACCTGTGGAAGTGCAAGTATAACGGCATCCTGTTTCTGTCTGTAGGTCCAGGGACAGCCTCTGATGGTCCAGGTGAGCGGTGGGCAGCTCATCACTTCATCAGGGCAGCCCATCATGGTCCAGGCTATGTCAGGGGGTCAAGGTCAAACCATAATGCAGGTTCCGGTATCTGGAGCCCAGGGACTTCAGCAGGTAAGGAGTGAAGCGCAGTCACCAGATCAGATCATATTCTTTGTGAGTAGAAGTATCGGCTAGTGACATGTTTTGGAATTGCATTGTGTCTCACAAAGGCCTCTTGCTTTTACATTTATGAAATTTTTTTTGACACTGTATTGACCAAAAATATTAGTTGAAGTTATTTTTTATGCACATAAAATCATGGCACAATCATTTGTATTGAGAAGCAAATTAGCTCATTTAAATTTAACAGACCGTACCAAAAGTAGCGGTGAGACTCGGATGAATGCAAATGCAGATCCCCCAGTTATTCCCCATATTTTACTCAAATATTCCTGTGTGTTTGATTCTATGACAATGTTCCTAATATTAGATTCTAAAAACTGGTACTGTTTCTCACCGTTGTGGCCCTCAGGTCAGACTCTTGCAGTACACAGCTTTAGTATATCATTTGTTGATAAATACAATGGTGGGTGCATAGTCTGTGTAATTATCTATTGTGAACTGACCAGATTATAAACAATGAAGTTTATATTCCTCACTGCATCTGTGCTTATAGATTTTGTTTTAAAATAAATGAATGGATTTCAGCAAAGGTTTAGGAGTTTCTGCCAGAACTTGGAGAGAATCTACCTCTTTAGTAAAAAAGCTGAATGCATTCCAATCCGAGGGTGGTTTTGTGTTCCTGTTCAGATCCAGCTGGTGCAGCCGGGACAGATCCAGTTGCAGGGCGGTCAGACCCTCCAGCTCCAGGGTCAGCAGGGTCAGCCCCAGCAGATCATCATTCAGCAGCCTCAGACAGCCATCACTGCTGGACAGAACCAGGTGCCAAATCCTGTCAAGTTTCTCCTGCTTTGATGTGGAAATATGTTTAATTAAAGCATTATTACTGAGTACCCTCACATTTTCCCACAGGGGCAGCAGATCAGCGTGCAGGGCCAGCAGGTAGCCCAGACGGCTGACGGACAGACCATCGTCTACCAGCCTGTAAATGCAGACGGCACCGTACTACAGCAGGGTAAAGTCAACTCTGCCTTCACCTTTTAATGCGTCTCCTCTGTGTTATACCTGGTTGTCCTTATGAATAAAAATGATGAAGATGATCTGTGCTTGTAGGAATGATCACCATTCCAGCCGCCAGCTTGGCAGGCGCCCAGATTGTACAAGCAGGCGGTGCCAACACCAACACTACTAACAGCGGCCAAGGCACTGTGACCGTCACCCTGCCCGTCTCCGGCAACATGGTCAATGCAGGTGGAATGGTCATGGTAAGACCCTGTGCAGAGGTACCCAGCATCTTTTTTTTTTTTTAACCTTTTTAAAAACTTTCACATGCCGGTGGGTGATGTGGTGGAGGTCACAGCACATGTAAAGCTCTCCCATGTTTTATTATAATTTTTTGTCAGCAGTAAATGTACCACTGGACTGGTGTTCACACTCAAAATGAGCCCCGGCCTGTTTGTCAGGCGTTTTCACCTTTTGTCTGATTTTAGTACGTGTAATTATTGCGAACAGTGAGATTAATTTTTGACTTACGGGAGGATTTATACTTAAGCCTGTCATTAGTGAATAAGTTTTGGTGACTAATGCAGTTCCTGAACATTAACTGAGACACAAGTGTAATTTAACAGTAATAACCAGAAACGTGTTTGTGTGCACAACAGTACAACTACCCTGCACACTGTCCTCTATTGTTTAGTAAAAGATAATTCAGAAGCACATCTATATCATCTACATTTTGAAGTTTAGTCTTAGTAAACATTCATGAATATGCAATATATGAAAAAACACTTATTTTCCCAAAATGTTTTTGGATTAAGAGAGTTAATTTGCATTATGGCAAATGAAGACACCTCAAATAAATGATTATGTACCAGACATTTAATTGATCTAAGTGATCAGCTCATTGATTCTTAGCTGGTACTGTTTGTATTGAGCATATTTTTTTTCTGTTTAGTTACTGAGTACATTTATATGTTCAAAATGTTGTTTTTTGCTCATATTCTGAGAAAAACAATATTCCTACTAAGTCATATACATGGCTGATGGAGAAGAATGTTACTTATTGCCAGTCTACATTGAACCATACATAGTGATGATTAATACAACATAATGACAAGAGTCCCTGGTTCTGGTTTGCTTCTGTGGATCAGAACAGGATTTTTTCCAGTATTTTG
Source organism: Sphaeramia orbicularis (assembly GCF_902148855.1). Lineage (NCBI taxonomy): Eukaryota > Metazoa > Chordata > Actinopteri > Kurtiformes > Apogonidae > Sphaeramia > Sphaeramia orbicularis. The sequence goes on from NC_043963.1 coordinate 37,111,059, forward strand.
CACCAGCAGTGGATTATATGACCACGTGAACAGAACCTTTCACTTTCTTTTCTTCAGCTAACTTCTTGAAAACGCCTGTGCAATTTTTTGATGAGAAAAAGCTACATTTGGAATAAACTAAGCCTAACATGGTGTTTACATTTCAAATTAAAAATATTATTTTCAGAGTAATTAGTGGAACATTTGTGAACATCTAACATAGTTATTACAGTTATCAATGCTGTATAGATTTAATGCACTTAGATACTATTTTCTGTCTGTACATAATGATGTCTTCCTTGTTTTTCTTTTTTCTTTTCATATTTTTTCCAACATATTCTAAGTTCTGTGTGCCTTTTGTGTGTGTTTTCCTCTGTTGTTAGATGGTGCCTGGAGGTGGTGGAGTTCCCACAATGCAACGTATCCCACTGCCAGGGGCTGAGATGCTGGAGGAGGAGCCGTTGTACGTCAACGCTAAGCAGTACCACCGTATCCTGAAGCGGAGACAAGCCCGGGCTAAGCTGGAGGCAGAGGGCAAGATTCCCAAAGAGAGGAGGGTAAATAAGTTTGGTCATTATAAGTGTTTTCGTTGACATGTAAACTCAATCTGTAAACAATAGGTGATTCCTGCCTCACTGTTTCAGTTTATATTAAAACAAAGTGGATTCTAATGCAAACATTTTATCACACATAGTGATTTGTTTTTACCACATTTCTTCAAATTGTGACCGGGACCTTTATTGATCTCAACTGCTGAAGGCATTTGGCATGTATTAGGGATAGTCCTTTATTTCTGCTTTTCCTCTGATAAGTCATATTTTCAGTTAATATGTTATATATTTTGTTGTGTGTCTGCTCCAATGAGTTTTTATTTGAGGAAATGCAGAAGTTTTATTTAACACTGACTAAATGTAAAATAGATAAAACACAAGATTTGTTCGACATCTGCCCATTCAGTAGTTTTTGTGTAATTGGCAGCATTTCAACATGTACTCGTGCAGATCTGGCTAATTATTTTCAGAAGGTAACTTACAGTTTTGTTTGTTTTTGTCAGAAATATCTTCACGAGTCCCGTCATCGTCATGCTATGCAGCGTAAGAGAGGGGATGGAGGACGTTTCTTTTCACCTAAAGACAAAGAAGAAATGGCTTTGGCCCTGGCACAGGTACGGAGCTGTGTGTGGAGGGATTTTTACCAATTATGTTTTGTGGCTTAAGGTGTTAAAACAACCACAGTATTTTGTGTTGATCTCACTGTTTTTCTTTTCTTCTCCTCTCCAAAGCAGCAGCAGGATGTCGGCCAGGCAGGTGGAGATGAGACGGTGGCTCAGATGATTCGAGTCTCATAGCACTGTTGACCAAACCACCCTTTATGTCTTTGAACTACATCTTGCCTAAGACTCCTCATCCCAGCCAAACCATCTGTTGTACCCCCTCCTGTCATTTGTGCTCACATCTGCCCCACCATCATCCACCCACCTACCCACAGCTCCAGTCTCTGTTGGCGTTTGGCCCCTTCACTGGTCTTCCAGGCACCTGGCCACATGGATGCTGAGCCTGAGGACTGCTCTGTTCCTCTTCTCGCATATCGAAGATGCTTCCGGCTTTTGTGGTCAAGCTCTTAGGGCCAACGTTTAATTTAATTTATCTTTTTTTCATATGGTTTTGTTTGGACAATGTTAACATGTGAAGGTTTGTGGAACCAGGTCAGAAATGACAGCTGTGAAGCCATATTCTGTTGAAAACTGGTCCATTTAAAAGTTGAGATTTGTCACCAGGGGATACTTTTTGCTTATATTGTATTTTTGGTGAATGGTACAGCCTTTTGATTTACTCATTAGGAGTTAATGATAAACTTGTCATGTGTCTTATGTGATGTTTTGAATTTTGAGGTTTTTTTTTTTTTCATCCCATGTACTTTGGGGGACACTCTATGTTGTAGGTGTAGCCTACATTGTTAAGCAGTGACTAATGTGCGATGCTAAAGTTGAAAAAATTTTGTACAGAAATTATTTTCCCCTCAATGTATATTGGATGTACTAAGTTGCTCAGTGGATGGACTTGGTGTTCATAGGTTAAAAAAAGAGTAAGTGTTGCATCATATAACATATACTATTCATGTACTTATTTAGTAGTCAGTCCACATGAGTGTTCTTGCTTTTTTTATTGTAGTTTTTTACCCATGAAGTGCAGTCCTGCAATGTTTTTTATAATTAAAAAAAGTTGGAAGGTGAATTCATGAAACATTGTCAATTAAATTTTATGAAGTAATTTCATTTTATTTGTTGTTACTTGTTGAAGTAGTTTAATGTATAATGTTTAAGTCTTACTTTTTATCTTAGAATACAGTGCGTGGTCTGACAGCAAATCACACGTTTAGGTTCAACAGACAGTGTATAGCTTTTTAGATTATTTATTTATTATGGACAGTGCATATTGATGAACATCTACAACAATTGCAGCTATAAATATGACAGATTGTAGCAACAGTGCAAATTTCCGTCTGTAGTCCCTAGGCAGGTGACGAGAAAGACAACTGACAAGAGACAAAACAACACAGTGAGGACAATCTACTCATGGTTACAGGCTTGGTTTTCATTCATCCAATGTTAAAGTTGTGATTTGGAGGAGGCATGTGATTGTGAGTCTCTTATGTTGGGTGGTAAATTTTTCCAATATTCAGTTCAGTGACAGAAAGCATAGTTTGTCCGAAAGTAGTGCGGTTGGACTATAGCTTTAAAAAACTGTATGGAACCACTGTCAATTTCCAGACCTCGGGTGTGAATAAGAGATGGTCACAATGCTGAACTACAGTACTTGCATTTTTGCATCAGAGGAAGCAGGGTTGTTCTATCGAGTATTGACTTCAAAAGTTAAAACATGAATATTGCACTCCAAAAATGGATATATTTTATATTTACATATATTAGTTTCCATTTTCTACACGTACATGGCAAAGAAAGCTTATTTATACAGCATGTTTCATACGCAGACAAAAAGGCATCCAGATAAACATGCTTAAGCAGTAAGAAAAATATTTCCTTAGAATCTAAATGACACTGCTTGTCTTGGGAATGTTATTGTAGTCACTAAAGGCCAATAAGTTAATTTTACTCAGTCACATGCATATAAACAGTAAAACCAAGGACTTTTTTTTTTTTTAACCAAGACAATGACTTTGCATCTCATCAACTGTCACGATTTTACAGATTTAAACCAGTGAAAGTACTCCTTAAAAGAGCTCAAATATAACATTCACAGAGCACCGCTGAGTTATTTTCCCTCCATGGGACAAAGTAATAAAGGTTTGTCCTCTGAACTAGACCTCCCAGGTTAAACTGTCCCGAGCAGGATCCACCAATCACAGTTCAGATTTAGAGACTTACATCCACAGCCGGCCAATCATATTCGATGAGGCGGGCGTTCTACTCCCCATCGGATGCTCGGCCGTCACAGTTACTGCAGCCATGGAAACAGAACATGAGCTCGCGCCAACACACAAGCATCGCGTGTAACGACCTCGACTTATGTAACGGAATAACGAGTCTCCGTTACCGAGCCGCTTCCTCCCCACCGGCTCTCACTGGCTGATAACCGCCTACACACTGCCCACTTGTTCAGGTGACAGCCCCAACACACCGCCCTCTCCCCTTCCCCGTCGGAGATGTAGCTGTCTGTGGATGACAGCAGACCTGAAGGACCGAAACAAGTGCTCTGATACAAACTACTGCACCTAGCAAACAGGCTAATTCTCTCCTGAAGTAAGCTAACTACTTAAGCTAAGCGCCAAGGTCTAGTGGAAGTACTTCAGAGGAGATTCGGTCATTTTAAGCCACGAAGCAGAGAGAGAAGGGGTGAAAAAAGGCGACATACAAGCCGTCGTTAGTCTGAACTGAGTCCAGAACCGGCTTTTCTCCCCAGGACCAGAGCAGCACCACCTGGATGCGATGACCGACGCGGTTGTGGACAGCAAGACAGAGGTTAAACAAGGCACCAAATATGTCAAAGAGACTGAAAATGTTGCGGAAAAATATTCAGTGATGACTGTGAGCAAAAACAGCAGTGATGTGAATATGAACGTAGGGGAAATGCCCTCCGCAGCGTTCACCGCAGTCCCGACTCTGAAATCCGTCAAGAAGGTAAGAAACGTGATCCACGCCATCAGTCACTGTCACCGGGCAAAAGACGGAGTGTACTGTAGGCAGACACATGTGAGGGGCACACATCCACGCAGGTACGCATTGTACCGCAGCGGAACACTACAGCAGAGCTAGGGAAACCACTGTGTGTTCATCTGTGCACATTATCGTGTATACATAAAGCACCATTCCGCATTTTTAGTGTAAAGTTGTCAGCAGAGGTTAATGGTGCATTGTTGGATGTGATGCTGCAGTGCCCAGTTAATCCCACACTATACTGTATGTTACAGCCATCCCACTCTAGGATCACTCAGTCCATGCAAGTCTGCAACGTGAGAGCTAATCTGTACCATTTTGTCAACAGCCAACTAAAGAATGTGAGAAGTTGGAAAACAAATGACTTTCTCATACGTGTTATTTCTATAATAATAGGTTTGACCGTGTTATTACTGAGATATCAACATATAATTGAGTAGCAGCTTTAACCAAATTGGATCAACATCCAGATCTGCCTTTATGTTGCCTTTAATTCACTATGTCTATATCATGCCAACATCCTGCGAGCAAGAAAGCCCTTAAACCTCTGGTTCACAATCTGCAAATAAAGAGATGGTCTAACATGCCTGAGCTCAGACAGGGGGTCTGCTTTGTACTCTCTGGTATTTTTGCCTCAGAAGAATTTCAGTCCATTACAATGTAAGTGTAGAGCTTTACATTCTTTTAAGGTTTAAGGGGTTAAAATAATGAGAAAAAAAAACTATGATGTCTATACTGTGACGATGGAAGTCTACCTGTGGGATGTCTTGAATTTGGTTTTGGAGTTCACTGCCATATGTGGGCATCACCAATGTCAGTCATGGAAACGGAAAACTAAAAATGTATTAGCAGCAAAAGGTGCATTTCAGAGAAATGGCCTTGCATTTGTTTGCTGTTATACAACAGCACAAAACAATCATCAGACTGAACTGCTGAAATCATCACACGTTCACCTCTCTGTGTAACAGCTGGCAACAAGCAGTAAGCAAATACAGAGCAGACAACAGGCTGATGGCTGTCTGTGGGGGTTTCAAGAGTCACTGGGCTGGTAATTAATAAAACACTGAAAACATGACTTGGCAGTTGGATATCTCTTCCACAGCCCAGAAGTTCACATTTAGTGTTTTCACACTAGTAATACACATGTTGACATGAGACTGGGTCAGAGAGGTCACCATTCAGTCACTGTTCGTGTCTGACAATATGAAGTGCTGGTCCCCTTCGATAATCTTTGATTTATAGCACCAGGCCTTTTTTCAATGTTTGAAACAAATTATTATATTTCTAAATTTCATAATATTATCCAGTCTTTTTATGGCTATGTTGTTCAGTGAGGATTGGAATGTACATGTTAGGGGATTTAGGGGCATTTAATTATAATAATTAAAGTGGAGTATAATCATGTTTTCATAGTGTGCAGTCACCTGGAAATAAGAATTATCCTGTCACTTTAGAAGGAGCTGTTTATATCTCCAGAGGGATCAGCTCAAAATGGATTTCTTTTTCTTCTTTTTTTTGTTTTATAGTTGGCAGCATCCAATGATAATTTGCATTCCTGTCATCTACTGTTTGAATATGGACCTGAGTTAATAAACCTCAACTAAAAAGCCCAGAACACACTGAACAGACACTGGCTCTAACAATGAACTTTCACATTTTTAGCAGTCACAGAATGGGGTCAGGTGACCATGGGTATTTAGTCGTTGCAATTTGCAACTTCACTACTGGATGCTACCTATCATTACTAAACCTTTAAATATGATTCTGACAGGTTTCCAAAATGGACCAGTTTGGTTCTCCAGATTTAAAGACAGCTGCACCTTGTACAAAACAAATCTTACATTGAGGATTCAACATGGAATAAAATAGCTTTCAAATTTTAATTATAGTGGGCTCAGTTGTATTTATAGCAGCTAATTTCACAAATGTACATTCATATTTGTCTAAAACAGATTGAAACCTGTGGAAACCCTGTTAAATAATTTGCCAGACACAGCTACTGCTTTAGTGCTGAATGCAAGGCTTCAAGTTACTCTAGCAACAAAAATGCAGGATTGTTGGATCGACCTTGTGAAAATTTGCATGTGAATCCTGACTTTTGCCTCTGTTTAGCTCATTTCCCTATTATTTTCTCACAAATCCGTATTCTTGTGGCATGTTTCTACCTCTGTAAGCTGCCTTATCTTCACTCTTCACTCGCTGTACATAGTATAACTTGTTCATTACAAAAAACAATTGAATTAGTTGTAGTTTTCAAAGCTTGTTGTCTAAATATGCATATAAATAATTCCCAAGCATTGCAGAGTTATATAAGACACTCGCCATCAGATAAGTAACACCACAAACTACAGCTTCCATAATATACCATAATACCATAATATAGTGAGAAGAGTGAATTTTAACCTATCGTTTACAGGTCACACCTTATATTATCCTGTGATATATAATATTTTTCCCAGTCTTTGTCATATGATGATGATAATGTCCCCAAGAGGGGGATGAAATAATCAGGATCATCACAAAACATATGAACGAAAATGCCTATTTTTCCAGCAGCAGGGCTTGTAGAACTCCGACTATTACCTTCGACTCCCTGTCTGACGAGGCAATAACGTCTGGATTGTGAGGCGCCTCAGGGAACCTGATTGAAAACATATTGGATGGCAGGAATGTGCGCTGCGCTTATGAAAACAAAGCATTGTGTTATGAATAAATGTGAGAGCCTGGTGTCAAACTGTGCCACCTGTTTGCATAAAAAAAAACAAATGCGCCAAAGTAAATAATGAAGATGTAAAGTAAAAGACGAAACATTTTACAATCCCAGAAAGCACAACGCATGCGAAAGCAGATGTAGGAAGCTGCTGGGTGATAATCAAATGACAAGTGGCATGAGCTAAACAATCAGCAGGGATTATTGAAATGAAATGAGAGGGTACGTGTGGGTGATTCAAAGTAAACCCCTACTCTGCCTCCTCCCTTCTCCAATCCATCTAGCAGTTACACAATACGCCCCCCTGGGAAAAGAACTCACTCACTGCAAATTTATTCATGCATCATCGTTTTATCTGATCCCTGTGGGCTGTTTTACAGAGTGTTTATACCTTATTTTCACTCTCGTATTGTCTGTCACATTCTGGTGCGTGAGTTTCATGAAGGTCAAATACAGATTTGGCCCCCCCCTCATAGGTTTAGAAGTTGGTGTGAATTGTAGTAAAGCGTTAATAAGTGCTGTTACAGAAATTCTATACTGAAATGTACATAAGATTTACTAATATTCCCTTCTTCTGCAACTATATCCAACAATTGCACTGCATGTCAGGGGCATTTACGGTACTTTTTACTCCACTACATTTGTTTGAGAGCTTTAGTTACTTTTCAGATCACAGTTTTAAATCTTTTTGCTGTCCAGTGATTTATGGAAAGTCCATCTTAGTTTAGCTAGAAAATATACAAACACAAAGCTGGCTTTTTACTCATCCATTCTCACAGGACAGTGATGCTACAAACATATGGTGATGTTATAGAATATGATGCATTGCTCTAGATTAAACTAACGGAGTGTAATGAGCTCAACATGTGCATCAGTAAAATGCAACATAAACATTAACACAACAGAAAAATGACTCCAAAGGGATCATATACTGTCACGGAAAAAATGATTAGACCACCCTTGTTTTCTTCAATTTCTTGTTAATTTTAATGCCTGGTACAACTAAGGTACATTTGTTTGGACAAATATAATTATAGCAACAAAAATAACTCATAAGAGTTTAATTTAAGTGCTGATATCTATCCATTTTCCATGTTTTCTTGATAATAACCAAAATCACTAAAGTTCTTACATCAATAGCTGTGGCATTGTACTGCCAAAAACAGTGCTTTTAGGGATTCCATGTTTTCTTTTTGTCTGTTTTAGTCACATGATACGCACAGAAGTTAGTACTCGATTGCGTAACCACTGTTTCTGATGACATTTGATGGTCTAATAATTTTTTCCACAACTGTATATATAATGGTAACACACTGACAGGAACTATTTCCCTTCACAGTGACTACAATTACTTTTTATACATTAAATACATTTTGTTGATAATTCTTTCACAGTGCTTTTACTCAAGTGTAAGATCTGAATCCTTCTCCCGTTGCTGGTTTGGAGACATGCATCAAACAACATAAAAGAGAATCTGTCCTTACCTCAGACTCTTCTGTTCCTGATTGACTCTGGTGACCTCCAGTGGACCAGGGACAGAAAGAATTAAATCAACACCAAGAAGACTGCATTGTATATAAAGCAGAATTGACATCAGCTTTCAAACATTATGAAACCAAAACTGTAAAAGATACTACAGTAAAAATATAAGGTGTGTCATTACATAATAATTACAAATATAGAATAATGAGTCGTGCAGTGAAAATATTACACTATAGATTGGGCAGATATATTACATTTACAAAATGTCTTATCTTTTCAAACTCCTACTCTACACATTCTGCACAAGTAGAGTATTGTGTGTACCTCAGCAGGACCCATATTAACATTTTGGGAAAAGTCACTATAAGCTGAGAAATATAACACATTCATACGGACTAGTCTCATCTTTTTTCAACTACTATCACCACTGAGCCTTTGGCATTTAAAAGGATTTCTCTGGCTTAACCTCAGTATTTGTTAGCCTTTTAATTTGTTAGTCTTTAATAATATTTGCCTTCAGTTTACTTTTTGGTTGCTCTTGTAACAGTGACAGGTTGCATTCCCTTGTAGAGATGCTTATGTAATATGATTGCATGTCATTTTGGGGAGAACTAAGGTACTGTGGCTAAAATAAGCAGATGTTATAGTCTGAGCTAAAGGTCACAGAGTTGTAGAGGAGGGATTTGGGTGTTAGACGTGTTTTTTCACAACACTGTATAATCCGTCATGCCCGCGTTCATGTAAACAGCAGAAAAAGGAAGTGCCCTTATTTCACTGGGTCAATGCTGCAACATAATGACTTGAAATGACATTTTAGTGAAATAGTTAAGCCCTCCTGTCTTTGACTTGTTGAATGTGAATGCAATCAGGCGCCCATTGATATTTATACTGTCAATATGTGTCTGGATTAGACTGTATGTCTGTCAGATCAGATGGGGCTGTAAAGCACTGGTAGTTTCTGGATAAGTACTTAATGTCGCCTTATGCCAAGCCCACTTTGAGCCCTTATGCCACTAACTGACAGTTACACCACAGCTTAAGTCTGTGACCTGGCCTGCTATCTAAGAGAGAAAGGGTATTTTTAGCTGGAGGATGGGACTGGATGGGCTGCTTATTGATGCTACAGAGGGCTAATGGAAACAGGGTTTAGCTCCTGTTGTCAATCCCCTTTTATGTAGCAGTCCAAATATGGAATGGAAGTCAAATGCATTTTTGTGTGTGTGCATGTTTTTATTCTTTGTACCTATTTGAGCACATGTACAAGCACTTTAAAATCAGCCATAGCATGCAATGTACTGACTTTAGCAGCTGGTTGTCAAGGGCAGAACCAAAGAGAGTGAAAATGAGAGAGAGGGAGAGGGAGAGAGAGAGGCTCAGTTAGAATAAACCCTCCTTTTCTCTAGGCCTCTCTCTCTCTCTCTCTCCAGGTTGGCCATTAGAAATCACGATAATAGGTGGGAACCTCCCCCCAGCTCTGCCTGGGAGTGTTCTAGGATAATAGCATCAGGGACACCTAGTACCATCACACAGAGGACATACAGGCACAGGGAAGTAGGCTGGAAAACTGGAGAGACCCGGCAGTGACAGGCAGCTATGGCACACAAACACGGGCACGGGAGAGAGAGGGTGAGTCGCTGCTAATGCATCACCGGGAAATCATCCAACACACTTAAACATACTACTCATCCCACACACAGGTGTGCCACAGTTGTTTGCCATGTCAAAAGGTCTATCACTTTTTTTGCACTCGTGTGTTCTTTAACTTTTGCAGCGACATGCAGACTGTACATGCACCTCTTTTTCATAAACTAGGAACAAAAATGTTCGAAACGCAATTATAAATCTGTGTAATCATCCCTTTAAAAGACTAATTTAGAGAACTAACCTGTGTGATAGGCTACTGTGTAAGAGTAGCAGAAACAGAATGCTGTCTTAAGTAACCCTTGAGTAATTCATCATTAATCAGATTAACCTCTTGTTTCATTAATGCATTCTACCACAACGAGACAGAACAGTTCTTTAACTGTGCCGTTTGTGAACTGGAAAAAAAAAAAAGGAGCCGACATTGATGAAACTGAAGAGAAGGCACAAAACCTTCTCTCAATCCTCGGGAGTCTAAACCGATGCAAAGCAAACATAAAAGTACTATTTTGCAAGTGCATGAGACAGAGCACACTCTCATCTGTGAAAACAGAGACATGCAGAGCTCTCCTTGGTTCATACTGACTCACATGCTTCTCTTGTTTCTTTACACTGACACAGGAGATTATTGAGGCCCAGGTGTCGCTGGTCGTGGACAAAGATTGTGAGATATACACAATTAGTCAAAAAAAAAGTTAATTCTGGTTGTTTTATCCCTTTAATTACTTGCACTTTAAATGAATGGAGGTCGCATCAATAATACTGAATCTTGTGGAAAATTAAATTATTATGAATCATTAAATGGTTGTGGCGATGGTTGTTTGACCCCCGTCACAAATATACTTTACTAATATTTGTACGATGCCTGTCAGAAATCTGAGTCATGCCTGCCAGTTCACACACCCAGCTGTGAGACTGCACACCAAGACGTCCTCTCAGCAACATCAAGCAATGAACAGTTTTCTTCTCATTTAGTTTTTCATTAGTGTACGGCTAGTGTGGTTTCAAACACAAACTTTCATGTCCAAACAGTAATATCTGTCAGTTCTGGTAGATAAAGTCTATATGTGCAGTAGACATCACACTCAAATGTTCCCAGTTCTCTGTTATTAGTTCATGCATTCATCTGTTCCCGGATTTATCATATGTGTGTTGTGTCAACTCAGCTGTCCTGCATGGTAGTTTTTACTCCAAACACATCCTATGGACATAGAAAATAACCAGAGGAATCCAGCAGTGTCATCTCAACGAGTTTAAACACCAAATAGATTTTTTCCACAGAGGAAAAACGACTGTTTAAGAAAGAAAGTTAAAGTGAATAATTAAAATAGAGCAACAAGTGGAGCCCAAATAAAAAAATAAATAAATAGAGGACTCACTAATAAATAAATCAACTTCGGTCTGAAAGCTGTTGGTCTGATAACATGACTTGTTCGTGTTGTTTTATATAAATTCCTGAGAAAGTCAAGGGACACAGCATCAAAGAGTGGGTTTGGATTTGATCCCACTCCACTTGCCTCTAAGCCAGCCAAGACAGAGGTTGGATTTGTTGGAGACAGTGAGAGGCAGATTCATGTCAGCTCACTGTGTCAACTGCAACAAGTCATTAGTCCATGAGTACAGTAAAGCTGCACGGGGTTAAAGTGATACTGGACTCTCTTGTGAAACCCCAAAGGGAATTGTTTATCAGGTGACAAAATAGTCAGAATAGGTCTGAAATGAAATGTGTTTTATTTTTTGTCATTTATATCAAGTACCTGGCATTTGTTTGCAAGACATCACAAATACAAATGCTGTGGTATATGTCATTTCATTGCAGGATTACAGATTATTTTACATCTCCGCTTTTAACAAAACATTTATCTCTGCCAAGCACGGCAAAAAGATCCCTTTCATCTTCTTCATAATGATCCAACCAAAAGAAGTAAATGCAAATATCGCATCACATAAATATCATATCACCTAAATGGCATTCTGAGTGTCAGAGCCACCTGCACTTTCCTATTTTAGTAAAAATGCTGAGTAACTATGTACCTGCCCAGAAACAGTCTCTAACAGGCCCATTTATTCACAGTGCAGGTGCATCCTTCCACCTGGACTCATACGCATCCATTTGTAATTATTAGCCAAATCAGTGTTGTTGGATTTATGTTGCAGAAGTTAGTGACTCTTCACCACTGTGATTAACCCATCTTTATTTGACAGATAGTTATATTATAGAAAGCTGCAGTTAAACCCAAATCAATGATTTTGACCCTTAAAGACCCAGAACTGTTTTTTGTAGAATCCTCCAAAAGAATTTCTCTGTACAATTAACTATTACCAAGTGATTTATCACTATCTGTTATAATATTGTCCTTTGCATTTTTCAGTGAAAATCTTGTATTTTCCTATATTTAATTCACTCATCATGTAGATGTTCAGATGCTCAGATTACAGTTGAGGGTTATTATATCAGAAACTGAGAAAACAGAAGAAAAAGGGACTTTTTCAGCAAAGACATCAATAACTGAACATAAAAACAAACCTTTCCATCCACTGTCATTTATCAAACTTCATGGGTTTTACTGATGAATCAATGTTTCAGAAGATGACGGGGTTTCCACGTTCACAACAGAGCCTCAGAATGTCCAAATGGGTCATATCTGATGACCATGAAAAGATGACAAACTGCATTTTACCTCAGTTATTTACACATATTGATAGGATTAGTGGATCAACACTTATTTAACATTTTAGATCAGTAGATACTTCTGGGTCTTTAAGGGTTAAAAACTGTGCTACTCTAACCTTGGTATCTGTCGGCTGAGATTGACAATATCTGATCCAGTCAGGCCCAGAACACATCCAGCGTAGCTCAGTGCTGATGTATTTTATGTGATTCCAGGTGTTTGATCTTGGACCCTTTGAAGGTCTGGGTTGACACGATGAACCACTCCAACAACAGAGGCCTGTGTATTTGAACAAAGCGCAAATCACAGACAGAGCAGGAGGGCCGTCTAAATATAGACAACAGCTACCTCTGGCTGATCCACCTGTGATTTACTGTAACAGACGCAGGTGATTTAATTCTGAAAGGACCGTTTAAATATTTGAAACAGGATAAATGAACAAAGAGAAACTAACAAAGCTTAAACACATTATCTATTTGTTTTTTGCTCTCTTAAATGCATTGTTGGCAATTACTGCACACACAAAACATTGTCTGGATTTATGTTGGTTTGTTTACATGGTGCACATTTTTTTGCGATTCTACGCAGATCCAGTTTGCAAACACAGAGGACAAACAGGAATTCAGCAAGTACCCAACCAAGGCGGGCCGCCGATCCCTGTCCCGATCCATCTCGCAATCCTCCACAGACAGCTACAGTTCAGGTACGGAGGGAATTTTATTCCAAATCACATGTTCAATACAGTATGTTTGCAGTGTTTCATATATTAAATATTTTGAAAATGGCTCTCACAGCAGCAGTGATTTGTTTTGATGAATTCATTAGCAAGCGTTTAATTAATTCAATTTTTCTCTAATAACCTGATTAATTAAAACACCAATGTATCTACAGATTGACAGTTAATTATAAGACACTAATAGGAACCAGTTTCATTTTGTAATCATTATGTGAGGGGTGGCTGCTGAGACATCTGACATCTCAGGAAAACCTAAAACTAAAATGCTGTTTATAATTGAATATAAAACCTCTGTAGAACATAGAAACATGCACATTTGAATAATACTACATACTGGGCACACACATATGATACCACCAGTCAAAATGTCCTATTAAAACACACAATTCAGGAAACACTTTAGATACCGCTCCAACTTTAAAGAGCTAAACCTCTTAAATGTGATCAAGAAGATGATGGATGGTCATAAGTCATCAAAGCTGAGCTGCATTTACATTTTTACTTGTTTTTTTCCATTGTTTGATTTTTTTTTTTTTTTTTTTTTTTTTTTGCAGTATCTGCTGTTTTTGTCAGTTAAATGCTCTAAAAGACTGTTCAGTTGGAATTTGGGCGAGATGTTGTCAGTTTCTAGAATAAGCAGAAAGCTGTTTCCAGACCTATACATACATACATACATACACATACAGTAGATACAGTATGTATGCAATCTAGAGGAAGCACACACACAAACTCCTCCCCTCTTTCAATGGATAGGAAGTCTATATTTCAGAATTGGCCCTTTTGTCTGTTTTTCTACAATAGTGACCCTTTGTATTCTCTGTTTCCCAGCTGCATCCTACACCGATAGCTCAGATGATGAAACCTCTCCCCGGGACAAAGCCCAGGTCAACACCCATGGCAGCAGTGACTTCTGTGTGAAGAACATCAAGCAGGCCGAATTTGGTCGCCGCGAAATTGAAATCGCAGAACAAGGTACAATTTACCCTACTTGGCACTCTGACACCTCTGTACTGACTTTGCAGAGTCAGATATACACATTTTGGGGGGATATGAGACTCTACAGCATTAGTTGATATAAAGGGGACTTTTGGGTACCTGTTGCGACTTTTCTCCCAGGTACGTTTCACATTCAATCTGCTGCTTAGGTACTATTCGAGTCAGCAGTTGATAAAGGTCCTTGTGACAGTTTGTGACCTGAGGTTTAGGCTGTGTCAGTGTTATTCTAGAAACATGATCTAGTTTGTTTCTCTGAGTTCTATTCATCACTAGTTGCTCATTTTCTCAGTTTAATGCCCTCTTTATCACCTCAAGTATTTTATTTTGCAAAACACCTCCCCTCTTTTCTGTTTTTCTGGATGTTTACATTGCTCATGTGAGTGGGAAGTAGGCGTGAGTGCATGACAAGTGTTCTTCAGACCCAGAGTCTGGGAGGGAACAGCTGTCACTGACATTGTTTTTCAATCGGTGCTGATTTTACAGCCGCTAACTGCATAGTCACCATGAAGAGCGAGGCCCTTTTTATATTGTCTCAAAAAAAAGCCTCACCTTTACACCACTGTGCTAACTCCTGCTTCGTTTTCTCCTTCCACAGACATGTCTGCCCTGATCTCCTTGAGGAAGCGAGCCCAGGGAGAGAAGCCACTGGCTGGGGCTAAGATAGTAGGATGTACCCACATCACTGCCCAGACTGCAGTACGTCCATGCAACACGTCAATGCCCTTCTCATCTGCACCTCTGCTGACTGCTCATGTATCATACGTCTATCCCATAATTACCTTTTAGGTCCTGATAGAGACTCTGGTCGCCCTTGGGGCCCAATGTCGCTGGACTGCCTGTAATATTTACTCCACTCAGAATGAGGTGGCAGCTGCTCTCGCTGAGACAGGTAAGCGAGTCTGTCATATGTTTTATTACCTCTGTGCTTTCTAGTCCATGGTTGATTCATTTATTTTTCTGTCAGCCTCAAACATCCACCTGTCATGGGGTTGCAATACACTAAGGGCCGACTCTATTAAAGGTTTGCGTGTATTAAAACGTATGCAAACTCATTGCACATGCAAAAAAATGTACAAACTGATTTACTAACAGTGCATAATAAGGGTTGCGTCTTTCAAAGGCGCAAAATAGCGTGTCTGCATCCAGTTAGTACATTTGCCACAATGAATATGCAATTTGGGGCATTTACACACAGTTGTGCGTGTGTTGGGAGGAGAAAATGTAAATATATTAATTTAGCACACGCAAAGTGATTTGTCAAACCCGAAAGCAGTTTTGCTGATAGAAACTGTGACTATATTTAACACATCTCAAAAGGAGGTGCAAATGGGTTGGATGTATAATTGCGCACGTATGGAAGTGGTTAGGAGACATTGAAATGATGAAACGAGATGCAGAAAATGCATTTTTCACCCTCCTGTGAACATTTTTGGAGTGACAGAAGAAAAAATAACTGAGACATATGCACCCCCCCCACACACACACGCACACACATACACACTTTACGGGACTCTTTTCCACTCCTGATGATTGTGATTAAAAATATGCACTGACATTAGGTTACAGTGTGACAAAATTGTGTGCATGTGACAGTCATTCAATCCAACTACCCCCCCCCACACACACACACACGTGCATGCACACATGCGCGCGTGCACACACACACACACGCACACACACACACACCTTTAAAATGAAAACTAAATGAATGAATGACTGAGTCATGCAATACCTTCTATGACAAAACTCCTCCAACGTCACATTCCCGTGCATCTGGATCATTCAGTCACTGTTCCCATTAGTGCTGCTGTATCCCAGAGCAATTTCTACAGTGTATTGTCTCCAGTAGCGCATGCAAAACCCTCATTTAAATAGGGCGGTCACCAAGACTTTGCGCCTGTTGTAATTTGCGCAAGCAATCTTTGTAAATCACCCGCAAACCATGGTCACACCCCACACGTAAAATTCTAGATTGCGCAAGCAAATTATTACACGCAAATTGGGATCTTAGTAGATCCGGCCCTGAAAATATTGTTTTAATAGTCAAATATTTCATTAAAGGAGTGATTTTTACCTTTTTTTTTAAATGGAATTATGCATTTTAAAACATTTCCCTGTGGTCTACATAAACTGTAAATGCTATGCTTGGGTCTGAATTCTTCATTAATTCAACTCCACAGGTCCATCTTCAACCCTATTTCTGTGTAATGACACCAGAAAGGTTGTTTTAAATGTTGGTCCTTTAAATGCAAATGAGCCACTTTACGCCCCACCCCCTCCAGGTTGTTGACCATGCTTTCTGTCCCATTCAACCAACAACTGAACATTTTAGGTAATCGGCTCGAAGTTTGGA
This sequence comes from Sphaeramia orbicularis, assembly GCF_902148855.1. Taxonomy (NCBI): domain Eukaryota; kingdom Metazoa; phylum Chordata; class Actinopteri; order Kurtiformes; family Apogonidae; genus Sphaeramia; species Sphaeramia orbicularis. The sequence continues at coordinate 37,127,802 of NC_043963.1, forward strand.
CATATTTTCAGTATGGACTACAACTGCTACTGCTGACAAACAGTTATGGTGCACGCAGAGAGATGTTCATCAGAAGTCTTGACCTTATATGTGCAAATGTCGTTATGTAACTAGTTATAGATGTAACAAATTACGCAGGAATTGAAACAGGTTGTAGAAGTCCACTCGATTTTTGCCAAAATGAATATAAAGATAGCTTTGCAGCACCTGGAGGGTTCAAATTCAAACTTTATGAACTATTAGGGTCCAAATACACAAATAAATGTACCGAAGACTAATAAAAGGGGATTTAGCAAAATATGACCCCTTTAAATTTTATTTCATTCCAACACCATTTTACAGACAAAAACTACATTATTTTACACAAATAAAAACTGCTCCCTTTCTGAAACTCAAGTTGTTAATGACCATCCAGCCAGAAAAAATTAACCTAAATGTAATAAATCATTTTTGTTCCTATGAACAGGACAATAAAAGAAAAATGAACCTCACTTTCATTTTCACCTAAATCACACAGCAGAGTTTGTCCTCCTCTAGATGGCATTAAACCTGTCACACTATATGACTAATGGTAATGTTCCTGTACACAACTGTGCACATAGGGATCTGTGTCTTCTCTTTGAAATGGTACTTAACATAGAGGCCCACACTGCAGTTGTTCTTTATTCATTTATAGCACCTACCAACAGACCATTTTTCTCTATACATGATAAACATTAGATCTCTAATCTCTTGAACATCACTAAGTAACATGCACCACAGTTAAATATCTTTTTAGTGAGTCTCTGATCTGACATCTTCACAAGTCTGTTCCAAAGCTGAAGCATGTACATTTAACCTCTATGATGCAGTGTTGTATGGTCAGTGTATATTCATAAATTATAGAGTTAACTTTGTTGAGTCCAGATCCCAGTCCTCTACCTGCTGGACTAGAACACTACAGATTCATCATTATTCAGGATTTTCCTTTGAAGTGTACTATTTGTGTCTTGATTTACCACTAGTCTCCATTTCTTGTACTGACTTGCATGTTTTTTTTTCATGTTCAGCAAGTAAAACTACATCATCCGCATATATATTGCGTTTTTCCTCTTAACAAGACATTGCTGCATAAAAAAGATAGCTAACTGCTGTTTCTTTTTTAATGTGAAATGTACCAATACTTTATATGGCTGAAAATATAGTGTTTAATAGTAAATCTGCCTGATGTGTTACACCTGACTGCGTATGGACAGTACATTGCTGCCTAATGGAGCAGCTTTCCGTCCTCCTCTGCTATCGGTCTGTCTTTTCCATTAGATGTGTGTGTCGTTTCCTGCAGGGGTGCCTGTGTTTGCATGGAAAGGTGAGTCAGAGGACGACTTCTGGTGGTGCATTGATCGCTGTGTCAACACGGAAGGCTGGCAGGCCAATATGGTATCAACCCAACAATCCAACAATAAACCTATTACCAGACTGTTTTTATATTACTACTACTACTACTACTACAGTTACTACATGCATTGCTTTATTGAGAGGCTTATGTTGGCTCTGATGTCTCTCTTAGATCTTGGATGATGGCGGTGACTTAACCCACTGGGTTTATAAAAAGTATCCCAGTGTCTTCAAGAAGGTCCGGGGCATTGTGGAGGAGAGTGTTACTGGAGTGCACAGGTGAGAACAGGTTTAGATTTGGGGTTTTTAAAACAAAGCGAGAGCTACAAAAATGCTCTGCCTGTTTCCATTATATTTTCATCAATTTGAAAGACTTTACACACATAATTTTCTGAAATGACTGATGCTTTCCAAAATGAGGGCTAAATACCAGACTACTGTACTTTCCGGACTATAAGCCGCACCTGACAATAAGCCGCACCCACCCCATCTCCAACATCTCACCATCGATTCATTGATGCCAAGCTTACGCGCAGCAGCTCTATTTCCTTCTTTGTCAGCCGGATCAATCGTTAGCCCAGAAAACATAAATTAGCTGCATCATTTTATAGCCGCGGGTTCACAGTGTGTGGAAAAAAGTAGTGGCTTATAGACTGGAAAGTACGGTACTTAAAGTCATTTAAGCTAACACACACTTTTTGAAGTGTGTTTGCATTATTTTGTCCTCTAGATGGAGCAGAGCTGGAGGCAAATCAAGCTTCCAACAAAACCAGCTCCAGATTCTAAAATAAACAGTATCAAACGTTATATTTAGTCTTAATATACACTGACACTGAAAATTGATAAGGTCTCTGCTCTGGTTTGACTGGATTCTATTTGGGATGCATGACAGCATCTGACCAGAGGTCACAGCAGCTGTGCATGTTCTCCTCTCAGTGGAATCAATTAGCTTTGGAAAGTTAGAACTCGCACATCCTGACACTCACTGCACATGCGTGCCTTGTCTAAACACGTTTCCCCATGTGTCCTCTCAGGCTGTACCAGTTGTCTAAGGCTGGAAAACTCTGTGTCCCTGCGATGAACGTGAACGACTCAGTCACCAAGCAGAAATTTGACAACCTCTACTGCTGCCGTGAATCCATCTTAGATGGGTGAGAATCATCCAGTTTTACATAATTAAAATATGAGATAACTAATAAGTTTGCATTTTTCACTGTACTAAAAGTAAAAGAGGAGTAAGAGAATGTCATTGCTCTTTTTTTCAACAGCTTGAAGAGGACCACGGATATAATGTTTGGAGGCAAACAAGTGGTTGTGTGCGGGTATGGAGAGGTGAATCATGTTTGGATTATAAACAGTGTAGTGCCTATTTACCATACTTAAAAAGACACTGAAGAGCTACTACTGTAATGACGTGTAAAAGTTCAGCTTTATTCAACCCTAGCTCAGCTCTACACTTGCTGATCTTCAGAAAATTCCATAAAGGCACAAATAAAACACTGCAAGGAGTGACATTTATACGGTCAACAAACAATAGGCTTCCTCACTAATAAACAGGCCTGCACGGAATCGATACCTGTAGATTTTCCAGGCTTAAAGGAGTGATAATTTGCTTTTTTAAATGGAATTATGCATTTTAAAACATTTCCCTGTGGTTTACATAAACTGTAAATGCTCTACTTGAGTCTGAATTCTTCATTAATTCAACTCCACAGGTCCATCTTCAACCCTATTTCTGAGTAATGACACTAGAAAGGTCATTTTGAGCACTGGCCCTTTAAATGCAAATGAGCCACTTCATACCCCACCCCCTCCAGGTTGTTTTCTGTGCTGCTCTGTCCCGTTCAACCACTTGTGTTTGTTAACACAACCAACAACTGAACATTTTAGGTAATCGGCTCGAAGTTTGGACATATTTTCAGTATGGACTACAACCGCTGCTGCTGACAAACAAGTATGTCGTACTCGGAGAAATGTTCGTTGGAAGTCTTGACCTTATATGTGCAAATGTCGTGACGTAACTAGTTATAGATGCAACAAATGAAGCAGGAATTAAAATGGGTTGTAGAAATCCACTTGATTTTTGCCAAAATGAATATAAAGATAGCTTTGCAGCACCTGGAGGGTTCAGATTCAAACTGTATGAACTATTAGGGTCCAAATACACAAATAAATGTACCAAAGACTGATAAAAGTGGGTTTAGCAAAATATGACCCCTTTAAAACAGGTCTCCACCGTTGTAGCATTCATTTGATGATTGTGTGTTGCTCTGAGCTCTTAACTTTAAAAATGAAATTAACCACTAACAAATTCAGCCCCCCGCCCCTGATTTCCACCTTGTTGCAGCTTTAAATGGATATTGCCTAACACATAATGAGAAGACATGCTACAATGAATCCCACAGTTTTTTCAAAAAACAAAAAAGAAACCCTGCAGACTCAGTGATCCAATTTTGGCTTACTACTAACCAGCACTTGAAGGTGCCCTACCTAGTATTTAAGGTGTATTCTTACATACTATGTTCAACCTGTAACGGTTACACCCAAACAGAAGACTTGAAGACAAACACTGAAAAGAAAGGCAGATAACCAAATAAAATAAAAAAAGGAAAAAGAAAAAACTATGTACAAGTAGGGAGTGAGCTTTTCCATACAACACAATCACTGATTTGTGAAAACAATCAGGCCAATGGAGTGTGACATAGTTGACCCAGTTTTCCCAGTATGAAGCGAATTTCTCCAATTTGTGATTCACAAATGCTGTTGTCTTTTCCATTTTTATAAATGTCCATTGTGATTTCCAGCCATCCATTTATAGGTGGGCTCTCCTGTAATAGCCATTTCATGGTGATAGTCTTTTTACAGGTCACCAGCAAAATCTCTTTTCGTGGTCTGGCCCACTTTAGATTAAATTGGGCTGAATGTGGCCCCTGAATTAAAATGAGTTTGACCCTCCTGCTCTACAGCATATTTGGACATTTCCTAGAACTATTACGTGAACCGTAATGATCATTTCTGGTAACTGCAGTGCTGTCCTGTGGTCTTTAGGTAGGAAAAGGCTGCTGCACTGCTCTGAAGGCCCTGGGAGCCATTGTGTGCATCACAGAGATCGACCCTATCTGTGCCCTGCAGGCATGGTGAGCACCTATCCAGTATCCCACTCTTTTTATCTCCTTTACTCTTTCATGAGCTAGCATTACCTCCATAGTGATCTTTTCTCACTAGTTCAGTCTGCGCTGCTTAAATTGTTATGAAATGTATCTGTCTGTATCCAAACAGCATGGATGGTTTCCGAGTGGTCAAGCTGAGCGAGGTCATCCGGCAGATGGACGTGGTGATAACGTGCACTGGTACTGTGTTCCATGCAGAGACTCCCATTACTTCTGCTTTGATAAGCACAGTGTTTACAGCACACAAATCCATGCCTCATTTAAATAACCCAGTTGAGAGTTCTTTGTCAAAACCACACTTTTCATCTAAATGATCCAATGTTCCTTAGATTTTTTTGCAATCGAATTGCAACCAGGAACACAAAAACAGAAATAGAAGTTCGAGTACAACCACTCTGTATCACAGGTGCTTTGTTTTTTTCATATAAATAAAAGGTAACAAGAACGTTGTCACTAGAGAACAGCTTGACAGAATGAAGAATGGCTGCATCGTCTGCAACATGGGACATTCCAATACTGAGATTGATGTGGTACGTAATGCATTTCTACACTTTGTACTATGTCTGTATGGGAATTTGTGTTTTTCACTCAGTTTGTGCCCTTAGGCGAGTCTGCGCAGCCCTGAGCTCACCTGGGAGAGGGTTCGCTCTCAGGTTGACCACATCATCTGGCCTGATGGAAAGAGAGTCGTTCTGCTGGCAGAGGTAATGTCCCTCCACGGCCTGAGTGGCATATCCTCAAATAATTGCACCTATAATAAAACCAAAAGAACCTCTACTACATATAAGCCATAAACACATTCGTCTAATCACTGTACTCCACTACATTGTTCTGAAAAGCTTTAGCTACTTTTCAGATTATAGTTTTTCATTACCATCCACATTTCCAAGTGTGTTGCAAGTTTGTAAGAAAATTAAGGATTGTTTTTTCATATAAGTTTAGAAAATTCAGTAACCTTTCTAATACTAACTAAATTAAAAACTCTTACTTACAAAGCTGAAATCAGGTCATGAAAAGTAAGTATAGACCATAGACTTAACTATTATGAAACTCAGGGTTCTCGTGGGGTCTTAAAAAGTCTTGAATTTATTTGTGTGAGAACAGCATATCAGCCACTATAAACTCAAGATACAGGCTTATCCATTACAACTTTCTGCATCAGTTATATCCGACTCCAGAAAAAATCCATAGGTCTAAACCTGAACTCTCTGATGTATGCTTCCGATGTGCAGTAGAAATTGGCTCATTCTTACATTGTGCTTGGTCATGTGTGAAAGTCAGAGATTTTTGGCTGGGCTTGTGTGATATTTTGTCTAATGTTACCAAGAGTTCAATACCCCTGGATTCTGAAATTTGTCTAATTGGAAATTTTATGAAGATTAATGAACCACTAAACAAATATCAAACAAAATTCCTCGAAATAGCCTTGGCAGTGGCTAGAAAAATTATTGCTGTTACATGGAAGTCTGATTCTCCCATTCCTTTAACCAAATGGTACACAGAGATGAACAGTTGTGTCCCTTTAGAAAAAATAACATATAGCCTAAGAAAGTCATATAAAACTTTTGTCAGAATTTGGCAACCTTACTTAGACTATGTAGGTGCAATTGTAATTTAACTGGTCTTATTGTGTCATGCCATGTATCCTTTTGAACAAAAAGTAAGAGCAGGAGCTTTTTTTTTTTTTTTCCCAAGTGAGCAGGGGAGGGAGGGAGGGAGGGAGGGAGGGGGGCAGTATTTGTCACATTTGTTTGTTCCATTGTTCTCTTTCTTCATTTGTAAAATGAAAATTCGAAAACCAAAATAAAATATTAAAAAAAAAAAGTCTTGAATTTCCAAATCTACATTTAATACCTTAAAAAAGTCTTTAAAAGGTATTAAATTTGATATGGTAGGTTTTAAGTTATGTTGCCATAAACTTGCTGGCTGCATTGTGTTTAAAAGTGTCTGTTAAATGTTCAAGCTGCAAAGAAAGTAACGTTAGTCTACTCAGTTCCACCCGTTCCAACCCGACAGTTTATATTGACATTAGGAACCAATTATCGCTAACTTTGCAGCCCCTGGTGAGACATGACTCAAAACGGTGGGAATCAAAGTGTAAATCAATACATTTTCCTAAATTCTAGGAATCATGAATTTTTGCCAGCATGGCTGTGAAATGGGCATTAAATTCTGCTCTAAGTCTTAAATTTTACTTGTAGAAACCTGTAGGAATCCTGGAAACTACTAATACAACACTGTCTTTTCATAGTGTGGTACCTGTGTTAAAGTTCTGCTTTTACCTGTACTCCTTAGGGTCGCCTCCTAAATCTGAGCTGCTCCACAGTGCCTACGTTTGTGTTGTCCATCACTGCTACCACTCAGGTTAGTGATGCGTTCTCTGACCTACACAAGGGGAGGCTGAGTTGGAATGTAATGTCTCTGCACCGACAGCACAGATGACTAAAGTTTGAAATCAGCTGGAGAACAGTGCACCACCCTGATAATCTGCATAGTGTCCCCGTGCACCGTTGGGAGTCTTACAGCTACTTTTTGGTTTGTGTTGCGTTTAGGCTCTGGCCCTGATCGAACTGTTTAACGCTCCAGAGGGACGTTATAAACAGGATGTGTATCTCCTGCCCAAGAAGATGGGTAAGAACAGACAATGAATACTACTTGTATTACAATTCTGAACTAACTAGCAGATCATCAGCATTGTTAAGATTTCCGTATCTGGATATTTAAATCTGATATTAAGTAAAATACAGCTCTGGAAAAAAAATGAGAGACCACTGCAAAATTATCACTTTCTTTGATTTTACCATTTATAGGTATGCGTTTGAGTAAAACGAACATTTTTGTTTTATTCTCTAAACTACCGATATTTCTCCCAAATTCCAAATAAAAATATTGTTATTTAGAGCATGTATTTGTAGAACACGACACATGGTCAAAATAACAGAAAGATGCAGATATTTTCAGACCTCAAATAATGCAAAGAAAACCAGTTCATATTCATTTCTAAACAACACAATACTAATGTTGTAACTTGGGAAAAGTTCAGACATCAATATTTGGTGGAATAAACCTGATTTTCAATGACAGCTTTCAAGTGTTCTGTCTCTCCTCTATTGCTGTTGGATGACTTTATGCAGCTCCTGCATAGAAATTCAACAAGCTCAGCAATGTTTAATGGTTTGTGATCATCCATCTTCCTCTTGATTCTATTCCAGAAGTTTTCAAAGTGGGTTCAGGTCTGCAGATTGGGCTGGCCATGACAGGGTCTTCATCTGGTGGTCCGTCATCCACACCTTTATTGACCTAGCTGAGGCCAGGAGCATTGTCCTGATAGAAAAAACAGTCCTCAGAGTTTGGAAACATTGTCAGAGCAGAAGTCTAGTAGTTTTCAATAGTTATTTTTGGATTCCAATTCTTTTGCGCTACTAATAGCACTGTATTTCCCATCCAGCTAGTCCTATTGCAAGAAGATAGTGATAGCCACAGTAGTGGTGTTTATATTGCTTCTTAAATTAGACATGGATCAGGGGTTTATTCAGTAGAATAAGGTGTGTTTGTGTTGGAATTCAACAGACACAGGAATGGAATGGCTGTCATACATGCAGACATGCTGATTTCAGAGGAAATTGCAGTGGTCTGTTAATTTTTTCCAGAGCTCTAAATGTTTTTAAGAATGTGCTACTATGGCTCTGGAATAGCCGCCTGTCTCACTTATAGGTGTCAAAATTATTATATAATCACTACATCACACTTATTGTTAAAGTGTATATGCATAATTAAACTACCTCTGACAAAGGTCACAGAAAGATAATTATCAAGTAAATGTCAACTCACATTTCAATGCAGACAACCTTACTCAAATATTATATTTTTTTCCACAAGTACTCAGTGTTAAAACTAACATTAAATAGTAATGAAACATTAACACAAAGTACCAAATAGTACAAGCAAGTCATACACTGGAGTTGCAGGCTTATTTACTGCAAATGTATATCTGAAATAAAATAATTCAGATAGGTCCCAAAAAGATCCAATTGATGTTTAATTAAAATTAAGAGATATAGGTTGTAGACATGTTGTACTGCTTATGTGATACTCCCTGTTATTATCTTGTAACCTGACCTCAAGTCTAAAACATTTAGTAAACACTACAGTGAAAAGCTCCTCACACAGTCTATGTGTTTATCTGTGTCTTTCTTCCAGATGAATATGTGGCCAGTTTGCATTTACCAAACTTTGACGCCCACCTGACAGAGCTGTCTGACGAACAGGCCAAGTACATGGGCCTCAACAAGAATGGACCCTTTAAACCCAACTACTACAGGTACAACTCTGTTATTCTACTGGCTATGTAGGCTTTACAGTCTGAATTAACATATAAATAATCCCCTTGTATTTTTATTACAGGTATTAATGACGGTATCTGATGACGTGACCCTCAACACATAGTTGCCCTGGGATAAACAGAGATATCTATTTTATTTTCTAAACTGCTACAAAATGGACGAATTATTTTACTTATGCTGAATGTAACTTATTAATAGCAGTCCAGACATGGTGTTATAAATATAATATAATATAATAATTAAGGAGACCTATTATATAATGTAACCAACTATATTTCACATGTCTTGTGTGTTTAAAAAGCCTGCTTGCATGCTTTCATGTGTACGTACTTACTTATTTGCTTCTGATTATGTTAGTAGATCATTTAGTTGATTTGTTTGTTTACCCTATTTACGCACAGTGCCAAATGTTGGCCAAAAAGAATGAAACAGAAAATACCATACAAGTTACGTCTGTCATGACACTGAAGTTTTATTAGTACATTCCATGAGCCAGTGTTGGCACTGAGCCATAAACAGCTCGTGTATTATCTTTGAGATGTTTTGTTTTACATGCAGTTAATTCTTTGAATGGTATCTGCATACATGCCTTAAAAAGTAACATCCAGTCAACCTCTCAGCTCAGAGTACAGCGATATTACTTCAAACTATTATATAAACATCATGAGTCAGTGTTTTTATTTTAAGAAATTCTAATACCCTGTGAATGTCTCGGTCCTTATTTAAATCTTTGACTCATAAGACAGTGGCTTAAGAGGAATCGCAGATTGTGTGTGACCTTAAATTTAGCTAAAAACTGCAAGAGATGATCCTGAATGGATGTTTAATGTGCTTATAACACATTATCATGTGGTATGTGTTGGCTCATGTTAAAGGTAACAGACTGAGAAGTTATTATTTAACACCACATTTCCATTTTCCTTCTCAAACACTGGCTGGTATTTCAATAAAACATTTTCAGTATTTTGACTGGATTTTATTTTTAAGGCCATGGTATGAATGTGCCTTTTTTATCATTTACCTGGAGAAAAAAAAAATCAGCACTGACCTTAATTAAATGAACATTCCTTTTGTAAAACCACATCTGTCAGTGGTCGCATTTCTATGTCTTCCCTCTGTTTTCTCGTAGTAATAGCAACTCTAATGTATGAGCTATATATTTCAGGAAAAAATAGATTTTGTGTTTGCCATATGATTGTCACTGTCTTAATTTTGATCCAACAGGGTCACCTAAAAATATTCCATGTGATCAAAATGCAAAAGTGTGTACTTTGTATGTAAAATTAATGCATTGAATCAGCAATAAAGCAAGCTCTTTTACCAGAGAAAACAACTGAGAAAGTTAAATTATGTTTATACTGAGAAAAAAACTGAATCAAAGCATGGGGCCTTGGTGAGTGGTTGCATAGTTTCCATTATTTTGGGGATAAAGCGGACAATCATGGCTGTCAACACTTGGACATACCTCCCTGAATGAGCCTTAGTGCTACATTCTCTACATTGTGTTCCGTCACCGTCAGCCTCGCTGGCCCAGCGTCAAACTGCTGTCCCGCTCTGGAATATTCAGGGGCTCTCGCGCAGGGCTGCTGCACTAGCTGCTAATATTAACAGTTGAGTCACTGAGCTCAGAGGGGGGGGGGTCAGAGCTTTCTGGAAACCTGGTTGTAACTATATAAGCAAAGGGCCTGAGTCTGTGCAGGCATCAGAAGAAGAAACAGCAGCAGAGACAGAGGCTGATACAGAAGGAGACTCAGGAGGTCTTCAACATCTGAACAGAGTTACTACTGAAAGAAGTAAGTAGCAACTGAAACTTATACTATAGGAGGATTTAGGATGTACTCTTTGGGATTATTTGAATACATTCCCTACCTATGTACTTAAAATGACTATACAAACAATACATGGTTAGTTAAAAACGTGGGATAAAAGGTTTAGAAGTTGTGAGATTAGATTTGTTTCAGGGGATAATGAGACAAAGTGAGGAATGTTTCATTTTTAATCCTAAACAGATCTGACCATTGAAAAAACAACCTAGAGATGTTTAAAAGTAGTTGAAGTATTACTGCATAAAGAAACTTAATAGTGAGTCTGAGAGATTATGTTTAACCTTTGACAAACTACTTTATCTCAACTTTTCGACTGCAGCCTAAAAAACTTGACCTAATAAGAAGACTGCGAGAGTCTTTTGACAGTTATAAAATAATACTTCATTCAGTTTTTTGTCATCAACTTATTTGCATTTGGAAAGCCTTGATTGAAATGTAAGCACGAAAAATATCTGTAATTTAGTCCTAAATCAATCAGTTAAACTTGACTTCTTTCAATGCCAGTGCTTTTAATATAGTTGTCTCAGGAGTTTTATAGTTAATGAAAACAAAGACTAAAACTGAAAACCTGAGTGAAGAAAGCATTTAAATAAAATACATTTTATGGAAAACTAAACAACTGCAGTAACAATGCAACACAAACTGAAAATAAAGAACATTTTAAAAAGTCAGCTCGGTTTTCTACCCAGTTAGAATTGCTCCCAGTCTACAAGAATATACAGTAATGGCTTTGCACATTGTTTTTCTTTCATTTAAAGATTTTTGTAATGTTTGGGAAAAAAGCTAATATTAAAACTAAACTCGTTGATTCCTCCAACTAAAAATAAAATGTAATGAAACTTTGTTGTATCCTTCCAGGTTCTTGAAGATTAAACAACATGTCTTCAGCTAAGGGAATATCCATTGGCATTGATCTGGGCACCACCTATTCTTGTGTGGGAGTTTTCCAACACGGCAAAGTGGAAATCATTGCCAATGACCAGGGCAACAGGACCACCCCCAGCTATGTGGCCTTCACCGACACCGAGAGGCTCATTGGAGATGCTGCTAAGAACCAGGTCGCCATGAACCCCTCTAATACAATCTTCGATGCCAAAAGGCTCATCGGCAGAAAAGTCAATGAGCCAGTGGTGCAGTCTGACATGAAACTCTGGCCCTTTAAGGTGATCAGTGATAATGGAAAACCCAAAGTGCAGGTGGAGTATAAAGGTGAGACAAAGGCCTTTTATCCAGAGGAGATCTCGTCCATGGTCCTGGTTAAAATGAAGGAGATTGCTGAGGCCTACCTGGGACAGAGGGTGTCAAATGCAGTCATTACAGTCCCAGCTTATTTCAACGACTCTCAGAGGCAAGCCACCAAGGACGCTGGGGTGATATCAGGTCTGAATGTTCTCAGGATCATCAACGAACCCACAGCAGCAGCCATCGCCTATGGTCTGGACAAAGGCAAAAGAGGAGAGCGAAATGTTCTCATCTTTGATCTTGGTGGAGGCACCTTTGACGTGTCCATCTTAACAATTGAGGACGGCATCTTTGAGGTCAAAGCCACCGCAGGAGATACACACCTCGGTGGGGAGGACTTTGATAACCGGATGGTCAACCACTTTGTAGAGGAATTCAAGAGGAAATACAAGAAAGACATCAGCCAAAATAAGAGAGCAGTCAGGAGGCTTCGGACAGCCTGTGAAAGAGCAAAGAGGACTCTGTCCTCCAGCACACAGGCCAGCATTGAGATCGACTCTCTGTTTGAAGGAATTGACTTCTACACCTCGATCACAAGGGCTCGGTTTGAGGAGCTCAACTCGGAGCTCTTCAGGGGAACACTGGAGCCTGTTGAGAAGGCGCTGCAAGATGCTAAACTGGATAAATCCAAGATCGATGACATTGTCTTGGTTGGTGGCTCCACGAGAATTCCCAAAATCCAGAAGCTCTTGCAGGATTTCTTTAATGGAAGAGAACTGAACAAAAGCATCAACCCAGATGAAGCAGTGGCATATGGTGCAGCGGTCCAGGCTGCTATTCTTATGGGTGACACCTCAGAAAATGTTCAAGACTTGCTGCTGCTGGATGTGGCTCCTCTGTCTCTTGGTATTGAGACTGCAGGTGGAGTAATGACGCCTCTCATCAAACGTAACACCACCATCCCCACCAAGCAAACCCAGATCTTCTCCACATACTCAGATAACCAGCCTGGTGTGCTGATTCAGGTGTATGAGGGTGAGAGAGCCATGACCAAGGACAACAACCTGCTGGGCAAGTTTGAACTCACCGGTATTCCTCCAGCTCCCAGGGGTGTACCACAGGTGGAGGTGACCTTTGACATTGACGCTAACGGCATTCTGAATGTGTCTGCTGTGGACAAAAGCACCGGCAAAGAGAACAAGATCACCATCACTAATGACAAGGGCCGCCTGAGCAAAGAGGAGATCGAGAAGATGGTGCAGGATGCCGAGAAGTATAAAGCTGAAGATGATGTACAGAGGGAGAAGGTCGCAGCCAAGAACTCCCTGGAGTCATACGCCTACCATATGAAGAGCAGCGTGGAGGATGAGAACATGAAAGGAAAGATAAGTGAAGAGGATAAAAAGATGGTCATCGACAAGTGCAACCAGACAATCTCCTGGCTGGAGAACAACCAGCTGGCTGAGAAAGAGGAGTACGAGCACCAGCAGAGTGAACTGGAGAAAGTGTGTAAGCCGGTTGTGACCAAGTTGTACCAGGGAGCAGGTCCAACTGGAGGCTGCAGTGGCCAGACCGGAGGCAACTCCAAGGGCCCCACCATTGAGGAAGTCGACTAAAAGTAATGACTTCAACTGAAGCTATGTTTACAGATACACTATATCACTGTTTGGTACAACAAAGTCCTATTTTCACTGTTTTTTTTTCTGACTTCTTAAAATAAAAGTTCTATATACAAACTCTCTTTGACTTTGTTTCTTGTAATGGTGGAATACGGATATTTTATAATGCATGACATGAACATCGAGGCATTTCAGCACACAAACTTTCAAGAACACACAATACTCAGCATCCCTCATGTTAATCACTGGTTTATACCACTCTGAAAATCACTAGTTAACACAAGTTATTTAACCTCCTGAGACCCAGAAAAGTACAAGTTTGGACTTCTTTTAAAAAAATTAAATAATTACCTATATTGGAAACATCATGATGCAATAGTTTTTCAGATGCATTTATTAAAATTTTTATGGCATGTCCTTTGCAGTGGACAGGGTTTTGTTTTTTGTATAAAGGAGGTTAAACCAAATTACCTCTAACACTATTTTTCCATTTAAGATGCAGAGATCACTTAGATACACATTCTGGGGAGCACTTCGAGAACAGCCATCAGCACATTTGACAAAAATAGAAACTGTGTTGTCTTGCAATCCTTATAATGAATAAAGATGAATGAAAACATTGCATTACTAATCTAAATAAAACACAATACAACGACCACTACAACACAAGCTAAAGAGAACTTTAGTGTACTTTCCAATAATGCAAATGGGTGATGACATGAGAATAAAATGTCTTTGCACAATATGGGAACTTTAATAAACAATAAAAAATAAGAAAAACTAAAGAAAAGTTAAGGAAAACTTAAAGTGTACTAACTCTGAACCATGTCATACTACACTTGCACTGCTTAAACCTCTACCAACAAACACATAGATCTGAAAATACAGAATTAACAGATATTGTTGGTGAATCTGGATGATATGATATTATACCTAGTCTATATTTCTGCCTTGGAGTTTTGTCGACATCGTTACTTTAACACTTTGACATTTATATAAAACCTTGACAAAAACAATGGGCTCTCTGCACAGCCCCACTACTTCCTGAATTCAAGGCAGCTCCTTTATTTTCTGTCTTTCATTAGTGGACACACTGTTTAATCAAGGTGTGTCTGACCACAGTAGTCACAACAAGAAGGAGCAGAAACACCTGGATTAATCAGTGTCCAATAATGGAAAAACAGGAAATAAAGGAGCTGCCTATTTTTTTAACCTTTATTTCAAAGATTAAAGTTAATAAAAGATCAAGCATACAACTGACAAGGCCACAATAACTTACAACAATCTTAACATACAAACAAATACATACAAAGGGATTCTTAAACATTAGTTTTCTTTACAAAGTTCTTCATATAGTTTGACAGTTTTATCACATTTAGAATAGAATAGACTTTATTTGCCATTTGCACAGATACACAGCAGTATAGGCGCCTTGGAATTCTTGTGCGTTTCCCTGAGTCAGAAAAGGGAGTTTGAACAAAAAGTAAAGATATAACAAAAGAACAGGTGGATACAAGACATAAAACATAGCTAAAACCTACAAGAAAACAGTTATTGCACTTACAGCTCAGATGCACATTTGTAATGTTTGTAACAGTATAGTATTATATAAAAAGGGGGGTAATAGTAATGATAGTAAGTGTCCTGAGAGGTAAACAAGAGGCACATTTGAATTAAAGAAAAAGTACTGTGACGTATAGCAGGTTATTGCACATTAAATTTAAAGTACTAGGAGGTACATCAGTATATTGCACATTCAATTAAAATAAAATACTGGGAGGTAGAGCGGGTTATTGCACATTCAGTTAAGAGCATGGTATTTGTAAGTGTCTGTGTCAGTATGGGGGACTCATGGCCTGGGGTACTTCCTACCGTCCTTAATGTCTTGTGCCACAAGTCTGATTGTGGCTGGGAAGAAGCTGTTGTGGGGAGTCTATAAGCTTAATACTGCATATGTACTGTTCAAATTCAGCCAGGAGTCTGTGTAAACTGGGGGTCATTTTCAACACCCTACATATAGGAGCTGCCTTAGGTTCAGGAAGTAGTGGGGCTGTGCACAGAGCCCATTCTTGCAGGACGTATTTAACCTTTGAGTGTCATTTACTAGAGAGTCCACTTGGTGGCACTCTTAGGCCGTTCAGATTCATAATGCATGTTGTAAATAAACTGGAGCTTCACAACAACCTGTTGGATTAGACTTCACAGTTTTTTAATAATTCTCAGATTAAAAACAAAAACAAAAAACATCCATCTGCAGCCTCTCTGAGTTGACCACTACTAAAAGTCTCATCCACCTAAAACACTCAAAATTATTTTTATATACTATATAATGCTTGAGAATCAAGGTGTACCTTACATGTATTTGTGCAAAAAAGGGAGATAAAATATTAACACTGATCTGAGCAATCTATGACATATTAGGATGTCCAAATCAATCACTGAATATAACCAGGATGTGTGTATCTACAGCAGGTTGGGTTACAGGCTTCAGAGAATAAACCATGGATTACTGAGGGAGCAGACTTATCTCTCATATTACACACATGCACATGAATACACACATCTTGTCTGCGCTTCCGTTCGCTCTAATTAGAGGGAGTGGTTCAATAATGCGCCAAGCCCCGCCGGCAGCAGAAGGGTTAAAAGCGCCGAGCCTGTTGTTGAGCGCACCATCCAACCGGGCTGTCGCTAAGGGAAGACTGGATACTTGTGGAGAAGCAACAGATCCCAGCTGGAAAACAAGCTCACATCTGGAACACAACCCGAACAGGCGATTTCATTGTCGCTTATATGTGTTTTTTTTCTTTCTTCTTCTTCTACAGGAGGAGGCTGATGGCATATATTAGTGCGTAATTTAATACAAGACCCGGATTTATTCTCGTCCATCTTAGTGTTGCTTTGAGAAAAGAAAAGTTGTTGCATTAGTTGTAGATTTTGACGGATGACACTCAGGAAAAAGACTGGAGTGGCATTACTTCATGGCTCAGTGAGTTGACCCGACTGCGCACAATTAACCCGTTTTTTTTTTTTTTTTAATTTCTACTCTCAACATTGCATTAATCTAAGCGCAACACCTGGATGCAATTGCGATGAATCGATGAAACCATCCTAAACACCTCCATGAGTCTGTCCGTCTGGGTTTTTCTGCACAGCATCGCAGCCTCAGACTGACTTTTGTAACAGGTGGTTTTGGAGCTTCTCACTTTGGCGCCGTCTGCACCGGTTTGGGCTAAAATGAACCACAAAGGCCACTATTATAAGGACTGGCCTCTGAAATGAGGGTGCACCTGTGTGTGTTTTGATTTGCTTCAGTTTTCTTTGTTTTTAAGTAGACTATAAGGAGGGGCTGCTGCATCTGCATAAATGATCAGCTCGGTGTGTGTTTCGTCTTACCGAGGGCGCAAGTCTGGGAACAAACCCCCGTCCAAATCATGTCTGAAGGAGGAGATGAACAGAGGGGAAGACTCGGACAAAATTGTCATCAACGTGGGAGGCACACGGCATGAAACCTACAAAAGCACCCTCCGGACTCTGCCGGGGACCCGCCTGGCGTGGCTGGCCGACCCGGACGCGCAGGTCAGCGTCAACTCGGACTCGGCGCCCCCGAGTACCGCGGAGTTCTTCTTCGACAGACACCCGGGCATCTTCGCCTACGTGCTCAACTACTACCGGACCGGGAAGCTGCACTGCCCCGCCGACGTGTGCGGACCGCTGTTCGAGGAGGAGCTGGCGTTCTGGGGGATAGACGAGACGGACGTGGAGCCGTGCTGCTGGATGACCTACCGGCAGCACCGAGACGCGGAGGAGGCCCTGGAGATATTCGAGCCGCCGGACCCGGAGGACGGAGACGACGACATGCCGAGGCGGTTCGGCATCGAGGACTGTCCGGACAGGTCCAGGGGCTGCTGCGAAGTTTGGCAGCCGAAGATCTGGGCCCTGTTCGACGACCCCTACTCCTCCAGGGCGGCCCGGGTGAGTCCGCCTGTCCCTGTACTGTAGGTCTGTGAGGGTGGAAGCACCTGTGTTTACAGTTAGGACTCAAAACAGGCTCGTGCCGCTTTAATCAACAGGTGTCCTCGCGAGACCTCCAGCCAATCAGGTTGTGGCAGGTGAGCGCGTGCTGTTAAATAGTGATGGGACTTTTTGGCTGTTTGAAGGGAGCCGTTCACTGAAAAGAGCCGTTCAAAATGTAACCCTGAAATATTGCTTGTCTCACCGGGGCTGTGAGTAAAGCGGGTTACAATGGTATTCTTAGTATCGATGTTTTGCTATCTTCCGTGCTAATAATCACCAAACGGCAGGACAGTTTCAGCCAGCTTTGTTGTCAGCAGTTCAGCACAATATATGTTGGTCGCGCTCCACCATGGACTTAACTCTCGTGTCACCCCAAAACAGGTCGTACCACAAACAATAGGCAGGAACCAAAATATTAAGAAGGGCAAGAAGAAACATAATAAAAGAATATGTAATATAAATTGAGTAAATAATTAATGAAATAATATGTAAATTACAACATAAACAAATGTCAAAATAATAAACAAAAATTAATGATTCAGAAATAAAATAATATTCAAATTAAATGTTACAAAAACACTGGCTCTTTTATGTTTTTTGCATTATTTTGAAAAACCAATGTTTTAATGACTAAATAGGCTACATGTGATGATTCACATTACATTTTAAAGGTGTTTAATTGCCGCGACAGTAAATATTATCTTACCGTAAAAAAGAATAGTTAGTTCAAATGTGGGGGCTAAATCCATGACATGAGAGGTGATATTAGGCAAATGCTGGAATTGGACCAAAAACATCACGGTACATTATGTGGACTAGTCTGTAGCCTAAAAATGAAGAAGAAAATAAAACATGAAATAAAACTGCACAAAACACAACAGTGATTAAATCACTGCAATTACTTAAATACCTGAACTATAGTGCAATTCTCAGAACAAGAACAGTATGTTGGTAAATTGACAGGCAATCGGATACCCCCTCCTTAAATAAATAAATAAATAAATAAAAATGAATGGCTCTTTACAAAGACTCGGTTCCCATCGTTCATTTCAAAGAGCCATTCAAAAGATTCGATTGGTTCGTGAACATCACATCACTAGTGGCAGGTGAGCGCGTGCTGTTAAATGGACCACCTGTGCACAGATAAATGACGATACAATTTGTTAGCCAGCTTCCATCTTTTTCTGGAGTAATTTATATTCTGATGTGGAATGGGAAAAAGTGTGGTTATTACCAAGGAAGTTTTTATTTCGAATAAGGTGAGAAAGGAATCTTTAAAAGTGTTACACAGGTGTTATCCAGTTAATTCAGCTTTAGTAAAGTATAAGATCAGTGTCGACCCTCTTTGCTCATTTTGTCATAATTCGGATGAAACATTAACTCATTTGGTTTGGGAATGTGCCTCTGTCAAATTTTTTGGTGTGATATCAATCTTTTTTTTTAAATAGAAAGCTGGATATTTCTTTTAACTTCAAACTTCCTTATTAGCCAAATTTCATGTACATGCCAGCAAATTTGCCAATCAGAAACCCAGCTCTGTGGTCTTTAAATCTTACTTAAAATCCTACCTAGACACACTTAACTTTTGCACTAACCCTAAAGCTGTGAAGACTAAAGACTTATGTGACGAATTTAAGTAGTAATTGATTGATTGATTAATTAATTAATTAATTAATTAATTAAAACTTAGATTATTTTTTCTCCTCTTGTTTATTCCTTTACTTTTATTTATCTAATTTACTTACCTATATATGTATTTATATTTAATTTCTTCCTGCCTCACCTCAAGCATTATATTTTCTCCATGCCATCTTCTGTTCTATGTGGAAATGGTATTATGTAAATAAAGTATGAAAAAAAAAAAAAAATCAGATAAATGACATTGGTTTATAAGTAAAAAAAAAAAAAATCTCCAGAATAAAAGTAGACAAACTTTAGAGAAAAATTAAGACAAAATGTGGATTGGTTGGAGTTTCCAAGATACAATATTGCAGGGGTGTCAAACTCATTTTAGTTCAGGGGCCACATTCAGCTAAATTTGATCTGAAGTGGGCTGAACCAGTAAAATAGTAACATAATATATAAATAATGTCAACTCCAAGCTTTCCTCTATGTTTTAGTGTAAAAAAAGTAAAATTACATTATAAAAATGTTTACATCTACAAACTCTCCTTTCAAAAGATGTGAATAACATGAACAAACTGAAAAATTAAGTCGTCGGCTTCCTGATAAAACCCGCTAAGTGACATTTTTGGTTGGGAATAAAAACCTGCTGTCTCCCCTATTATAGCTTCAAATTTCAGTCTCCTGTGAAAGTTGTTTGCATTCCATTGTAAGTACCAACATTAAAGGAACAGATATTTTTTTGTCATATTTCACAGTTTCCTGTTATATAAACAGTTTTTTGTTTCTCCTGTAAAATTTGCCAAAAGTCACATAGCAGGTTTTATCAGGAAGCCGACAAAGTGTAATTTTAACAATATTCTGCTTCAGTTTATCGTTTACACATGTACATTACAACTCACAGATCATAGTGGATCTACAAATACACGAAACATTTAGTAAGAGGCAGAATTTTGTTAAAATTGTACTTACTTCTCTTAAGACATTTCAGGTTGTTCATATGTGTTGAGGTTATTCACATTTTTTGCAAAATTATATTTTGTTTTAGTGTAAATACATGAAAATATTTACATTTACAAAAGAGAAAAATTTGGAGTTTATGACGGTATTTTACTGGTCCTGCCCACTTGGGATTGAATTAGTCTGAATGTGGAACCTGAACTAAAAGCATTGTTAATTTCTTAGTGTAATTTTTGCTTTTCACAAATTCATCCCAAGGGTTGGACTGGACCCTTTGGCGGGCCGGATTTGGCCCCCGGGCCGCATGTTTGACACCTGTGCAATATTGGGTCAAAATGTGGCATTCTGAGAATTAAGGAGAGCATGGGTTTTACTGTTTTAGACTTCAAAACACTGTCTGCATTACAATACATTCACTTTACAGGTTCTTTCTAGTGGAACATTAATAAATCGATTGTATAAATGTACATAAACTAATATAAACTGTTGCTTGTAAAGTTGGAATAGTTTTGTTTTCAAACACATTCCTCTTTTTATTCCTATTTATACACATCAGTAATCACCTTTGACCAGGTTCAAGAATAAATCACATTGTCATAATCATTTCATTAGAAGTAGTAAAATATTATACTCCAATGTCATGGGCAACAGTGTACATGTGTAATAATACTTTATCATATACATTGAAAACAACAGCTAACCAACACTTCTGTTCTATGTTTTCCAACTCATCTTATTAAACTATGGAAGATTTTTCACATTTAATCCTTGAGGATGATAGACCAGTGTTATCCTAAATACCTTAACCCTCAAAGACCTAAATAGGCTCCACTGATTTACAATGATTAGTAACTCTTGAACCACTGATCTTATTGGTGCATTTAAATAATTCAGGTAAAATGCAGTTTCTCAGTTTCATCATTGTCACATACAGGGGTTGGACAAAATAATGGAAACACCTTAAAAAATCCACAAAATATAATTTAATATGGTGTAGGTCCGCCTTTTGCGGCAATTACAGCTTCAATTCTCCGAGGTATTGATTCATACAACTTGTGAATTGTTTCCAAAGGAATTTTAAGCCATTCTTCAGTTAGAATACCCTCCAACTCTTTTAGAGACGATGGCGGTGGAAATCAACGTCTTACTTGAATCTCTAAAACTGACCATAAATGCTCAATAATGTTGAGGTCTGGGGACTGTGCCGGCCATACGAGATGCTCAACTTCATTAGAATGTTCCTCATGCCAGTCTTTAACAATTCTAGCTGTATGGATTGGGGCATTATCATCTTGAGGTGAAGGTGTTTCCATTATTTTGTCCAACCCCTGTATGACCCATTTGGCTCATAGAGGCTCCTTAGTGAACATGGAAACACCATTATCTTCTGCAACATTGATTCATCAGTAACACCCATGGAGTTTGATAATTGACAGTAGTTGTAGACGCTTTTCATGTTCAGTTAATGATATGTTTAGCTTCTTCTACAGATTTCTCAGTTTTTTATATAATAACCTTTGTACTGACACAGAGCTTTTATGAACATTTACACAATCAGTAAATAAAATATGGGGAAATACCAGATTTTCCCTGAAAAATGCTGGCTATTTTTGTACACTTTTTGTGATTTTGGATTTTTCATTTGGTGATGCCTTTGTTACAGTTTATGGCATGGATTTTGGCAAGTAAGTTTTTTTTTTTTTTTTTTTTTTTTTTTAGACATTTTTATTGAATCTGTCAGCTTCTTTTACTCTTCCTATTACACACTGACTTGATTTCACAACACTGATTTGCATTAGTACTTTTATTTGCGATTAAAAATGTGGTTTTAGTGTAAGTCAATGAGGCATTTTTGCCATGAGGCTCTTGCACCGCACAAAAACTACTATTGCAATGAAATCTGTGTTATTGCTGATCTTTGAAAGGTCTAAGACATTATTTTAAACAATGCCACATCCATCTACCGTATGTTTTCTAGTAAAATGAATGGTATCATGTATTCAGACATGCATTCAAAAGGGTTAAAATGAAAATGATTGAACTTTTGATAGATTTGAGCAGAGCTGAAGTGGTGTAAGCGATGTAAGCAAAAAAGCAGAAAAAATATTGATATATGTTGATTTTTGTAGTAGTTTTTTACATGCTCTTTTTTGCCCCTCGGGTCCCCAGTGGGTAGTAAATTAGAGGGAGCTGAAAGGGTTAAATCTAGAGGAAAATTCAATTGGTAATCATTACAAAAATAGTTTTAAGTCTTAAAGGGTTAATATAAATGCCTCAATAAAGTTTGCAGGTATGCCAACCTGTATCTTACAAACATGTAAGTTTGAAAGAAGCAGCTATTCTGTTTTGAAATGATGAAAAAAATTACAATTAAAAGGAAACCACTCTTAGAATCCAGTCACTGATCTTGTTTTTTATGTTTAGGCTATGTGTATGTTTTTGGATGAAAACATTATTATATGTAGTTAATTGTAAATGCTGTTCGATCATTTTTAAAGCCTATGTTAATGGTTACAGTTATCAGAAAAGTAGCCTACAAATGTAAAACAGAAAAATGTAATTAAAGCACAACTAATGGAAGTACTCAGATCCTTTTACAAAAGTAAAAGTATTGATCTCTGTTTACATCTACTCCATCAGAAGTTAAAGATGCAAAACTTCCAGTAAAAGCATGTAAGCAAATGTTCTTAAATGAATGAAAAGCCACAAGTACAGGAGTATCTAAGGTGGGTACAGACTCCTGTAGGTGCTATTTGGTCAATGTTCCCAGAACAGTAGTGCTTTAGAAATACTTCACTACAAATAAAATATACTTAAGCAAGTAAACTGAAAGTTAAAAGAAGTCATGGTGCAGTAAAATGGTCCCATCTGTGTTTTATCATTACATATGTGTTTGAATTCATATTACTGCTGCATTAATGTATTTTTACCTACTTTAAATACTGTTAGTTGTTTAATCTACAGCAATGCATCATATTTTATGAGATCAGAGACGGATGTGAGACGAATTGATCAATTTTTCATCAGCTCAGTCCTTGTTCAGCTTTATGATAAATGCATTTCCCCAAAAGTGTAGTTTTAAACAGTGTATTAATCGTAAGAATCATCTCAAACACTGAATATCAGCACTTTTGTAGATGTGTAGATTTCACTGGACAGGATTTGGATGAAAAACTGTAATCCGGAAAGTACCCAAAGCTGTCAAACAAATGTTTCGGAGTAAAAAGTACAATGTTTGTCTCTGAGGTGTAACTTATAATAAATAAAAAGTAAATCTTCAAGTAGAAGACAAATAAGCCACATCTGAGTAAAGTACGAGTACCATTAACTTACAATTGAATATATTTCAACCCCTTTATGATCTGAGTAATTGCTTAATTTCCCACGATTTAATTTTTTCCCTTGTTGCAAACCAAAAAAGTGTCTCTAAGTTAGTTTTATTTTTTTTTATTTTTTTATTTTTTGTTGAGTTGAGTAATACAACGTCACATTTCATATACAGTATCGCATTACTATCTATAGTCAGTGACTGTTGTGAGTCTGGGAAGCTTTTGTCACCTTGAATTTAAAGTTTGTGTGTTTTTGTGTGAGCAGAGAGGAAGGAAAAAGAAACCCTTACAAACACAAGTTGAACAAACAACCAACACACTGTTATCTCAGACAGTCTGTTTAAAGCTCTCCTCCTTCTCCAGACTGTTTTTTTCAATCAAGTGAATGCATTTTTCAGCCCTCAGTCAAATACAAGTTATGAAATTGTGCCAGGAGGCTGAAAATGGAGAAAATGCTGTTTTATGACAGAAATATAGCGCTGAAGTGTTCTCATACAAGGACTGTACTTGAAGGTCCCTAAAACATGAGTGTTGAAAGCCTGCAGGATTGCCCATCCATGAATATTTAATCACAGTATACAGTGTAATGTATGGACAACTAAATACTGAATCATCAAATCTGCAAAATGACTTACTTGCATATTATTTAATCCACAGTGTTTGAAATAATCTCAACTGTTGGTGCAGTATTTATCTCAGTTTTTAATTTTATTGCAATGAAAACGATACACTTATGTTGGAGTTATAGATAAAATAAATGTTGCTGTGTTGCAAATTAAAATCAATTTGCTCTCATTACTTTCATTGAGGATATCAGCTGCCTCTAAGCATTAGGAAGTTCATCTAATGGCTTAGAAACAAAAGCAGCAGAGTGCATAGTGAAGCAGATGTGAAAGTATCGAGTGTCACTATAGCAGGAGATTCGGGCAAATGGCCAGGAGCTTTCATTAGCTGAAAAGAAAAATACATTTAGCGCAGAAAGAGATGATGGTAGTGGTCACTCTAGTTTCTGCTTGCGTGCAAATGGAGATGAACCTTCTATTCAGAGACTCTCAGTGTTGTAAAAAGTGTAAGCTTCTTATTGCACGCCAGCCGCTTCACAAAGACTGTTTATTTTAGCTTGTCGTCCAGGTGGCATTTGCAGGCTGTCAGTGCCGAGCAGCCGACATCACTGAGTCACAGCTGCCATGTGAAGATGACCTGTGCCTGCCGGTTAAAATCACGTCTGTCTCTCACCGCCGCATAGTTGTAAACGAGTCAAGTGAATTTTTGTGGGAGTAAGAGCGGATCCACATTGACCCGGTCATAATGTTCTTGGTCCATTTCCTGTCCGGCTCATTCATGTACATATGTTTGCTCTGTGTGCTTCTGAAAGCATGCAGAGTGCATTTTAAGGGACTCACGTTACCTTTATGGCCTTTCTGTTTCAAAGAGCCTCTGCGTTCAGCCAGGTAATGTGATTCTTGAAAGCTGGAGGGAAGTTAATCTGTTCATCATTTGAGCCATATCCTCTTCACATCTGAGACAAAGTCAGGACTCGACACCCAGTCGTCAATGATAGAAAGGTTACTACTAAAATATATGGGTTACACATGTTTAATAAACATTAGTTACCCTGTTACACATGTACTAATGAAGCTATTTTAATTGATTACTTGACAGTTGGTGTGCTTGACAGACAAGAGGTGGAGCAAATTCAATCCAAGAGCCCAGACAACCAATCACAAACAAATGCTTGAGTGCATACATGCAGCCAAATGAATAGTGCCTGTCTAGACACAGAGACAGCTCCAACCCTTCATGGTGTAGGTGTTACACTTTGCAAAGTCAGTAAATCTGCCAAAAGAAGACATTCTTACACAATGAAAAGGCACACAGCAACAGAACAAACAGGCTTTTTACTGAATGCATGCTGGGATATATCCAGTGGTACAAGGTTATGATGAGCTCTAGTGAATCCTAACTAGCTACTCTAATCTGTCATAATGAGACTTGATATTGGAAAACATCAACACCATCATCATTACTTATCGGTGCATGACAAAAATACAGAAGGAAATAAATGATCACTAGAACGAACATGTAAGCGAATGTAGGAGATTTATGTATGTGAGTGTATTTATAGATCTGGATGTAAAATGTCATTGTAATCAGCAATATTATGAATAGCATGGTTTATATTTATAGAGTTCCTGCTAGGCTGCTTGGTTATTTTTTTATTTTATTTTATTTGTTTTACATACATAAAACCAAAATCGATAGGGTCTGTTCTCTCAACGCTTTATAGAAATGTTCATCCCAAGTCTCAGATGAGAGAAAAAACTTTTCAATATGCTGCCACCTTTCACAGTAATCATTTACAGAAGGACCTGAAACTGTCAGAGCTCATTACTTTGGGGGAATTTAACTCCATTTTAAAGGAGGCTGGTCAGTGTGACTGAACTGTGTTTGTTTTTGTGTTTGAATAGTAATTTCATTCTACAGAATGCATCAGAATGCAATAATTTATCATCTCATAAGCACATAGTTTGGTAATAATAGAACACAGAAAACATCAAATGTTTAAACTGAGAAAATGTATGATTTTTTTTTTTTTTTTTTTAAATTAAGGTAATATTGAATTTTTTGGCCGCAACACATGTTCAAAAAGTTGAGAAAGGAAGGAACGAAAAGGCTAGAAAAGAAAGAGCTGGAGGAACACTGAAAGTAAATGGGTGAATTTGGTAACAGGTCAGTGATGTAATAAAATGAAACAGAGGCGTCAAACTCATTTTAGGTCAGGGGCCACATAGACCTCAATTTGATCTCAAGTGGGTCAGACCAGTAAAATAGTAGCATAATAATAACAGTAATAATAATAAGAATAATCAGAATAATTAGAATTCTAAATAATGACAACTCCCAAGTTTTCCTCTTTGTTTTAGTGCAAAACAGTAAAATGAAATTAATTAAAAATGTTAACATTTACAAACTATCCTTTTACAAATAAAGTGAATAACCTGAAAAACCTGAAATTTGTTGAGAAAAATAAGCACAACAGCAACAATATTATGCTTCAGCTTAGCATTTACACATGTGCATCACAGGTTACAGTCTGCAGCGATCTACAAAGGCGCAAAACATTTAGTAACAGGCAGAATTCTGAAAAATTCTGAAGTTTGGAATTTGGAACAAAATCGAATTTGACACCCTTGACTGTTAATATTGTCAGTGTAATTTAAAAAAAATTTGCAAATGTGTCCCGCGGGCCAGATTAGAACCCAGGCAGGTTTTGGTCCGTGGGCCTTATATTTGACACCCCTGAAAAAAAAGATCATCTTAGAGAGACAGAAAGGTGTTTCTTTCCTTCTCAGAAGGACATAGAAAGGTTCACCAACCTGCAAAAAACTATTACTACATATTCTATAATGATTTCAGATTGAATGTTCTTCAATGTAGAATTGTGAATACTTTGAATATCTCACCATCTACTGTATATAATAGAAACAAAACAGAATGTGGAGAAGTGTCTCCTCAGGCACCACTGCATTAAACCTAGACATCACCTCAGACCAACACCAACAGAACTGGGTTGTATGTCACCATGTATCACATTTATCCATTTGTGCATGAAAGCATTTCACTTGATGTCATTTTTACGTCTGCCAGGAGGTTTTGTGATCACTTTGCTTTGTATGCGTTGCTTAATGTTTGTTTGTTTGTTTGTTTGTTAGCAAGATAATTCAAAAAGTTAAGGACGGATTTTCACGAAATTTTCAGGAAATGCTGATACTGGCACAAGGAAGAAATGATTACATTTTGGTGGTGATCGGGGGGGCACGGGGGCCCACTGATCTGCCTTGGCAGATGTCTGTGCTCTCTGAGTGCTTTTCTTGTTTTTGTTGTAACCACTTCTGTTCTACTCTCAGGTTACTCTTGGAAAATAAGTTTTAATTTCAATGAGGATGTCACCTTGTTAAATGAAGGATACAATGACAATAAGAGTGACTGTAATTAAATCACATATTTTTTTCTCATTAGCTACAACTGTCTGATGCAGTTCATGTAAATGTAAGCCTCATTGCTGCAGGTGTGTGTTTCCTCATGAGAACGTACACAGATTTAAGTTGTTCAATAACGTCTTTATAAGCCATAAAGCATCCACTGATAAAAAAGTAACGTTTTTCAGAACAACCTCAATAAAATCACTAAACATAACAGAAATAATTACAGTACCTATCAATGGGAATAATGGTGGGATGCTCTGTACATGCTCTGTACATTAAAAGGATTATAACAACCTCAACATAGATTCACAAGGTATTAGATATTTTATTGTGTTCTCTATCTCAGATGAGCTTCATAGCACTGACACCAGTTAAATTATTTTGGTTACATGTTACAATTTCAGAGAGAAGAAACCTACAGACATTAAGCTCCAGCCAGATAACTTCTTTAATTGTCTTTTAATGCAGTATTTCATTAATTCTGTAGCTGTGCCGTAATTAATCACTACTGTGGTAAATGGCTGAAAACTGTTATCAGCGGTGAGCGATTAAAAGCGCCTTTCCCACAGAAAAGAGCAGCGTATTTTCTCCCACATTGAGAAATCAATTTGGCTTTGTTATGAAATAAAGGAGTAAGGAGGTGTGGGATATTTCAGGTCTGGTAGCTTTTATTTGGGATAAACATGTCTAATAACAAAGCTGCTAGCTGATAAAAATGTTGATGGCTGTATACAACTTTTATTGATTTATAATGAAATGACTTTACCTTTTTAATATGTGGCATGTTTTTATTATCCCATTATAAATGTTTCCAGACTGTTTTCTATTAAATATTCTATCATCTATCTGTCTGGGTTTATCTGATACTGTTTACTTCCAATAATTATTATTACTGGAAATACTTTTGCAAAATACAATATTGGGAGAAAGTTCTGTCTTATAAACACTATCTTGACTCGTCTCCTCTTGAAAAATATTGCAGATATTGTGTCACTGTATCAGTTTTTCTTTTTCAAATCAGTGTAACTGAAGCAGCGCTGTATTTAGTTGAAAACATCAGTGAATATCTGTTACTATCTCTTGTTTTTCTCATCACTGATCATAAAAGTTATTCAGACACCTTACAGTTTGCCTGAATATGGCACCTGGGTGATAAATAATGAAGGAGTTTTTGGAGCAGATCCCCTTATTCCTCCCAGCTCGGCTTTCACAGGGCTGACACCTCTCTCCGCCGTTCTGTGAATGAAACGCAGGATTTGATTTTTCACACATCATCAAAGCAGCAGAGCCTCGTTAGGGAGACTTATAACACTGAATTCTGTGCGAAACCGGCATGTAATCCTGTGTGATTATGCCGGTTGTTTATTCTGCTGGCTTCTAAGCTGTTTGCTGAAAATAGATCGGGGGTCTTGCTGCAAGATGGCAAATGCATCATAAAGTCTGCACACACTCTTTGCAGACTTAAATAAGGAAATCAATACTCATCCTACTTCCACAGAAACAGTAATATTAATGATGCGAAGTTCTGGTTTTCTGGCTTTTCCCTTTTCTCTAGAAAGAAAGAAAAAGTCTAGACTGGGCTGTAATTAGAGCTGTACTATTAATCAAATCATCGAATGTCAGCCTGTGCACTTAATTTATCACAAAAATGTCTCTTTGGTGATAGTTTGGATTCAGTGACACTAAGTTAAGAGATGTACTGTGCAAAACGTCCAAAATGAAAGTTGCTGCTTTTTCTTTTATTTTATTCAACCTTTATTTAACCGGGAAAGACTCATCAAAGTTAAAATACTCCTTAGTGAGAAGGCAGCAGAGACAGGGTTACAACTAAACATACATAAAGTACTGTGCAGAAGTTTTAAGAAGCGTATAAAGACGCACCTTTATTCTATTGCTTTTATGGGTGTTCCTTGATTTTATCAGGTATTTTAGAATTTCATATTTTTGCACTTAATTCTTTATGTGTGTCGCTGTCTTATATCTTCTTCTTTTTTTTTTTTTTGAAGTCGTTTTTACATTTATTTGATCAAAGTGAAGACAGAGTGTCGACAGACTTTTAATCAAGAACAGGAGAAAATATCAGCTCAGAAAAATATTCATATTAACATGGAGATGTCATGAATCATAATTAAGAAATTGACCAAACTTAGCCCTTTAACTGCAGGTGGATGCTTTTTTATGGTGTTTTTCTTAAAGTAGGTTTGGGATGATCTGTCTGACATCATTTCCATCTGATTGTATTTCGGTATGTCAAACTAGTGTCTGATCAAAACTCGTATTTTCAGATATTTTGTCCCGACTCGTAGCCATTTTGTTCTTGCTTGTTGTTTCTTCTTCTTCTTTTTTTTTTTCTTTGTCATGTCATTTTTTATCTGTAAAGCATTTTGTATTTTCTTTTTGTGTGTTGCTGTCTTGTATCTTTTTAATCTGTAAAGCACTTTGTGAGTTTTTTTCTGTGATAAGTGCTACACAAATTAATTTTTCTTACTTAGTTACTTTTAGACCGTCTCTAGCTTTGTTGTTTTTACACAGTTGAAATGAGCATGCACATTTATTTCTCATTCTCTTTCCTTCAGATACAAGAAAATGGAGGAAATATGTGCACAGCCTTAGAAGACACACAAAAACAGATGGGTAATTGGGTTTTAAAGGTTAAAGTTACTATTTAGTTTGACCTTTGACCCCATGACAAGAAGCAGCACAAACAATTAGAAACATCTGACATGTGTTGAATGAAACCTGGTAGAAAACATCAGAAAATTAATGCAATAAATCTCATATTGTCTGAACAAAAGGGTTAAAGACATGTTAAGTGCAAAGGGAGCTCACATGAAATACTAACACTTTGGTTTATAGAAGATGCTTTTTCCCTGTAACTATAGTTTTTCGTGCTGTACATACTTCATATATATCAGATTGGATCTTAAGAGACTGAGAAATGCATATGTGTGGTCACAAATGGACTGAATACTGGACTACAACCTCTTGTCCTGGTTTGTAGTATTACTACTATGGTCACGACAGAAGCGATAGCGGCGGTTTGTCTTGTCTTCAAAGCTGCCAAGCTCCCAGAAGCCTTGCTGATTCTGAGCGTCATGCGTTTGTGTTACTAACAAAGTGCGATGCTGAACAGCTGGAGGTGATGCCTGCGACGGGACACTCCAGCTGCTGCACACGGATGCTCAACCTGCTCGACACCAACCATCCTCCCTCACCCCCTCCCACTCTGAACCTCACAGCTGGGGCTCGCAGACGTCCCCTCGAGGACCCTCAGCTCCGTCTGACACCTCATAACCTTGGATCGATGCCTTTTTGGCACTAGTATTCAGCATTCGTTTCCCAAAATACTTAATTATACCCTACTCCAGTGATGTGCCCAGAACAGCATTTGTATAATCGGCATCATCAGAAAAACAAGGCGTTTTAGTGGAATGTTGTAATTACTAACGGATACATTTATTAAGAAGAAAAGCAAACTGGCAACATACAAGTTGAGATTAATTTGCTTTGTTCATTTGCAGTGGTGGAACTACTCAGATCATAGCAACAACAACATACAAAACCCACTAAAATTCAACAAAGAAAAGAAAGAAAAGTGCGTCTATAGTGTTGGTGAGTGTTAAAAAATCACAACGTGATATCAGGAATTTCGTACAGATAGCACACCACTTTTAATTGGCGTGTTATCTGTACGCATTATAAGCTTTCCGCATGAATGTTCATGCCGCATCAAATACCACGTGATTAGCGGGTAGGGGTTAGGTTTAGGGTTAGGGTTAGGGTTTATGAATATGTAAACTGGAGATCTTAGCGTACATTGACACACAATCAAATGGCGTTGAATAACACACGAAAGGATGAAAATGCGTACGTATAGCACACCAAATGCCATAAGAACTGCCGTGACATACAACGCAATTTCATGACATCAGTCTGAAAAATCATTTGGTTTTTGTAATTTCTCATGAAAGCTGCATGTGGTGAGGGTCACTGGCAGTTTTGTGAGTACTAATGTGAGTGTGATTTAAAAGAAATGCATGTATTACATTAACATCAAAATAGAGAAACATTTGGAGGTGTCATTTATAAGTTATGCTATTATATTGCTGGTCTGGTCCACTTGAGATCAAATTGAGCAGTATAAATGACTGTGACACCCCTGTTTTAGTACAAAAAGTAAATTACAGTATGAAAATGTTTACATTTACAAAATATCTTTTCAGGAAAAACAATGTTAATAACCTGTACTTCCATGAGCAACCAGAAATTTCTTAAGAAAAGTAAAAGCGGTTTTAACAATATCATGCCTCACTTTATCATTTATACATGTGTGTTACAACTTACAGATCACAGTGGATCTACAAAGGCATGAAATGTTTAGCAACAAGCATCTGGAAGTGAAAAATATACTATTTAAGTTTATGATCAAAACAACCCGTCAAGACTCACTGAAACCCTTGACTGTCAGTGTCTTCTGTATCATTGTTAAACTGCAAATTCATCCCATGAGCCAAATTGAGCCCTTTGGAGGGCCGCTTTTGGCCTGTGGCCCATATGTTTGACACCCCTGCTCTGGCATAAATTGAAAAAGAAGAAACCACAATATCACATACAAAAAAACTTCAGTTTCACATGTTTTCACTAATACCTTTTTGCTCAGTGTCAGGAAATCCAAATTATCACCCTTTTTTTCCCCCATTTCTGATCACTGTAAACCAGGGGTCACCAGCCCTGGTCCTCCAGATCCACTATCCTGCATGTTTTAGACGTTTCCCTCTTCCAGCACACCTGATGATCATTATCAGACTTCTGCAGAGCTTGATGATAGGCTTATCATTTGAATCAGGTGTTGGAAGAGGGATACATCTAAAACATGCAGGATTATAGATCTGGAGGACCAGGGCTGGTGACCCCTGCTCTAAACCCTTATAAATATGGACATTTTAACTGTGATTATATAATTGCACAGACTGATAATTCAATTGTAATTTAACAAATTCGGTGGCTGTATTGGATTTCTAGAAATACATACACTATATGGACAAAAGTATTGGGACACATATGGAACAACAATAATGCATGTCATAATATAATATATATTTAATATTTCTGTTAACTGTCTAAACATTTTATTTTGTTTTCAAGGTCAGTTGTGTTTATGTTGTCATTTATGTTTACAATGCTTCAGAGTTTGTTTTAAGTTGATTTCACTCAACAATTTTTTTTTTTAAATGAATAATTGTTTTAAATGTCATACCTCTAGATTTCTAAAATATCCTGTTCTGACTATAAATAATCATTTTCAAGCACAAATAACCCTCTGGTTTCTTTAACTCTCTCCCAGTAAGAAAAATTAGCCTTTAACCTAAAAAATATTGATTTGACATTTATCATGATAACCATTGACAACCACTGACAGGAACACTTTATGTTGTTAATATACTGCCTGGCTAAGTCTTGAGTAAGGATTTGAGTTCTGTGAATGTTTGGATGTAAACATAAACTATTAATTAAAAAATGTTAGGATAAGAGAGTCACAAAACATCATATTACAATAGTTGTGTGTATCATGTGTTTCTTTACACCTCTAGTATTTTCAGCCCAACCACCCCTGATAATATGGTGTTAATACTGGTGTTCATGTACGTGTTGAAGCTTTTTAATGAGCTGTTGGTGTCGTATGAAGAAGCACATGCTTTACCCTCAACACAAAAGTAAATGCTGTGTTTACTTTGGTAATGTTGGTCATATAAGTTTCTTATTGTAGCCCATATTTTCCCTAACTCTAACTAAACCATCATCAAAATGCAACAATTATCATGTATCTATGATTTAGTTTTGAGTTTGTGAATTTTGTGCGTATGTCATTTCAGGAGTGATGAAAAATGGACTTCTGCTTAGGCATGAGGATGTGTTGAATATTTTACACAGGATTTGCACCAAAAAGGTGAAATATCTGCATTGTTACCTGCAGTGGTTTATGTGGAGCTGCTTTTAACTATTTGTTGATATAAAATATGATATAAAAATGTATTGTCTCTTGATCTGATCGGTTAAATTAACCCATAAGGACCCAGTGCTACTTTTGTGGCAGTTCCCAAATTATTTTTTCCTCTATGTTTAGCCTTTCTTAAGTGGTTTATCAACATTTATTTTGATATTATCCTCTGTATTTTGTATTTTTCAATGGCAATCAGGTATTTTCCTATATTTAATTTATTGATCATGTAGATGTTCATAAAAACTCAAATTAGAGTTGATGTTATTATATCAAAAACAGAGAAAACTGAAGAAAAAGTGACTTTTTCAGTTAAATATATCATTACCTGAACATAAACCAAGTGTCTCCATCCACTGTCATTGATCCGACTCCATGGGTTTTACTGGTGAATCAATGTTGTAGAAGATGAAGGTGTTTCCATGGTAACTGAACCTCCAAATGGGTCATATCTGATGACCATGAAAAGATGACAAACTGTATTTTCCACCAATTATTTACATGTATTGATAGGATGAGTAGATCAACAGGTATTTAGCTTTTTATATCAGTAAATGATTTTGGTTGCCAGTGGATTTTGGGGTTTTTAAGATTAAATAATGTCCAACACTCAGTTCTACTTTAAACTTTTGGAGGATTATAGAAGCATAGAGGCAGTGTTCACAACAGCAGGACATGAAAATAAAAAGTGTTCATTCAGGTGTTGCACAATCCACTGGTCTCTATAACGATTCTACTTATTTAACACCATCAGGCTCAGCAGACCAACATGGAAACACTCTGCGGTGGCAAAGAGTCATTATAGCCATCACTCCAACACCACGGCTGTTTAAAGTTCCCAACACCCAGCTGTAAACATGATGTTGTGGTGTCCATTTGAGTCATGCTTTAAGTAAACCACAGAGACACATTTAAATACTTATAAGATGTACCGAGCAAAAGACTCAGTAAATATTCTCAGACCAATAATAGGAATACAGATATGGCTGGAAGTCACGGGCAGACCCTCAGAAGAGAAGTGACAGACCTTTAGCTGCTTACACACAGGTGTGAGGTCCGGCCCAGTCATGTTATTGTTAGACATTCATGGTGAGCCTTTTATGAGCAGAGTCCAGTGCCTTCGTGTGTGCCTCCCTGCAGAGCCTGCAGATACCCGGCTCTGTTTAGGTCAGGGATAAACCAGTTGGCATTTGAGTAAACAGAAACACTGTCAGGGTCTGCAGGCTCATCACGGGCATCTGAACGGCAGCAGGTTGACGGTTTGTTTTTAGCTAGTACTATCATGATGGGGCTCTGTGCTGAAGCCTTTGCTGTGGTCTGTTGTTCAGCTTCATAAGAGTGTGATAATGTGTTCAGCGTTGGGAGGTTGTTTATACAGGACTGAATACATCACAGATCTGTGTATGACACCGATACGGAGATGAGACTGATGGTCAGAAGAAACACCAGGTGTGAAACCAGAGTGGAGACAAAGTAAATCTGAAAAAAAAAAACAAAAAACAAAAAACGAAATAAGCTGGAAGAGATGGAAACAGATTTAATGGGTAATTGCTTGTGTCTGCATGTGTTAACCATGAAACAGACTGCAACGCTCATTGAAGTAACCTTTTCATGCATGAATTTTGAGAACCTTAATCAAGATTTAATCAAGATCCTGAGTGTTATTATTCCTCTTTAGGCATGAAAAAAAACACAGTGATTTAATTTTTTTATGAACCTATTTTTCATGGAATTGCGAAAATATCCACTCAGCTGGACACCATGAGTTTGATTTTTGAAGCAAAGAAACATGTATTTACTGATGCAGGGTGGGGAAGCAAAATTTACAATATTTTGAGGCAGGGATTGAAAGACAGTGTATGACCAATTAGTTTATTGAAAGGCATGAGAATTTATTTGCCACAAGAAAATTGACATAATAGAAAATGTTTTTATTCTATGTGTTCTCCTTCTTTCTCAATAACTGCCTTCACACGCTTCCTGAAACCTGTGCAAGTGTTCCTCAAATATTCGGGTGACAACTTCTCCCATTCTTCTTTAATAGTATCTTCCAGACTTTCTCGTAATACTTTTGCTCATAGTCATTCTCGTCTTTCCATTATAAACAGTCTTTATGGACACTCCAACTATTTTTGAAATCTCCTTTGGTGTGACGAGTGCATTCAGCAAATCACACACTCTTTGACGTTTGCTTTCCTGATTACTCATATGGGCAAAAGTTTCTGAAAAGGTATGGATAATAGTGTTAGGTATGATTATGACATCAATATATGTTTGGTTTCAAAACAATTGACGTAGTGCCTGCTGAGAAAAAACAACTAAATGTTCATTGTAAATTTTGCTTCCCCACCCTGTATATTGAGTGAAAACTGTGAAATACATTTTTTTTTATTACTGCTAATCTGATGTTTTGTCACATTTTAACATACTCTAATATTAGTTATTGCTCACTTTTTGGAGATAATATGCAAAAAAAACAAAAAAAAACTTGTTAAAAACCCTGTTAATTACAGTCTCATAACAATAACAAGGAATTGATTTACTCTCAAACATGTTACTGCAGATCAAGTTTATCAAGGACAGCAAAGTTACAGCAATGCTATGAATTACAGTGTATGGGATGATACATAACTGTACACTGTGTTGGCAGATATGGAACTAAAACAATAAAATCCATGAATATACAAGAGAACAGCTTTGAATAGCTGTCCACTGTAGTGACCACTATGCATGAAAGGGTTAAAGGAGTGATATTTAGCTTTTTTAAATGGAATTATGCATTTTAAAACACTAGAGGCATTGTACCCGTGGTGCCATTGTGAGGCTAATGAGAGGCTAAAATCGCCTAGCATACCTCACAACATTTGAATACGGAAATAAAACTGTGCCTAGTAGATATTCAGGTAATGTTTCTATTCATTTGGTGAGTTTGGCAGCAATCAGGCCTGTGAAGGCTGAGGAAAATCCGTACAAACGCCCTCCTGTGCTGCAACATCGATCGATCGGACACAAAACATGCATTATACAATAGGATTTCCCTGTGGTCTACATAAACTGTAAATGCTCTGCTTGGGTCTGAATTCTTCATTCAACTCCACAGGTCCATCTTCAACCCTATTTCTGAGTAATGACACCAGAAAGGTTGTTTTGAGCGCTGGCCCTTTAAATGCAAATGAGCCACGTCATACCCCACCCCCTCCAGGTAGTTGACTGTGCTTTCTGTCTTGTTCAGCCACTTGTGTTCATTAATACAACCAACAACTGAACATTTTAGGTAATCGACTCAAAGTTTGGACATATTTTCAGTATGGACTACAACCACTGCTGCTGATAAACAATTATAGTGTACTCTGAGAAATGTTTGTCAGAAGTCTTGATTTTATATGTGCAAATGTGGTGATGTAACTAGTTATAGACATAACAAATTAAGAAGGAATTGAAACGGGTTGTAGAAATTCACTAGATTTTGCCAGAATTAATAGGAAGATAGATTTGTAGCACCTGGAGGGTTCAAATTCAAACTTTATGAACTGAACAGTCCCCAAATACACAAATAAATGTAGCAAAGTCTAATAAAAGTGGGTTTAGCAAAATATGACCCCTTTAATACAGTTAACAAACAAACATTCATTCATTTGTTCATTCATTAAAGGCCGTATTCAATAGAAAATGGGAAAAAAATGTATGAAGTGATTTTTCTATTTTATGAACATTATATGATCTGGAGCAGCAGTTCAGGTTGAAGCTAAAACTGAGGCTGTTTACAGGACTGAATACATCACAAATTTGTGTATGACACCATACAAAAAATCCAGTTGTTTTTATGGAAAAAAACTGGCAGCTGTGGTTACCAGAACGATACTGTAAAAAACACATAACCGTAAACATTTCACAGACTAAAATGTACATTTAACATTTGAAACATGTAAATTCAACATTGGATTTTAGTGACATTTACATGTTGAAAATGTTAAATTGACTTTTTTTTAATGACTTTTTAATTTTTTTTGTAAAGTATGAGAATAGGCTGTTATTTCAACATTATGGTCTTGCAATTTAAATGGCAACACATTTTTTTTCAACTTAGTTTTATTTTCTAAAAAAAAAAAAAGAAATACATAATTTCTACATACAAATCTGGTTTTTGTTAACATACTCTTCCTGTAAAAACTACAGCTATATTTGATTTAATTGTTAACACAAAAATCTTTTCAAATAAACAACTTTGCATTTTATTTTCCCTACAGTTTTTTTATGTTTCAATTTTACAACTTTTTGGTGTTAATTCTATGGTTATTATTATTATTTTTTTTTTTTACAGTGACTGATGTCAGAAGAAACACCAGGTGTGTTTTTCTTCATATCATCAGTTTGTGCATTAAAACAACCTGAGTGGAAACAAAGTAAATCTGAAAAACAAATAAGCTGGAAGAATTGGAAACAGATTTAGTGGGTAATTGTTTGTGTCTGCATGTGTTAACCATGAAATGGACTGCAACGCTCTTTGAATTAATACAAGGAGCCAACATTCATTCATTCATTCATTCATTCATTAAAGGCCATATTTAATAGAAAATGGAAGAAGTGATTTTCTATTCTATGGACATTCTATGATCTGGAGCAGCAGTTCAGGTTGAAGCTAAAACTGAGGCTTGAGTTTTTGACGGAATACCTCTGATATCGATTAACTCCTCCATCAGCTGCTCACATCATATATAACTATTCAAAATACTGCATCTAACTGGAGAACAAGAATCGGCCTTAATATTTTCATAACAGTAGTAACTTCAAAGTGTAGTGGATGCATGCAAGTAGGGGTGTAACAATATGAAAATTTCATATTACGGTTATTGTGACCAAAATTATCACGGTTATCATTATTATCGCAGTATTGTTGAAATTTGGTCAAAATGTTCAAAAAGTACTAATACACACACTGAAATAATTTGAAAAAAAACCCAAATAAAATAATAGGCACAATGTACTTTCTGTTGCAGAAACATTCAAATATTAACATGTAAACATCAAACATACAAATGTGCATTAAAGATATGTATTTATATGTGTTTTTGCACATCTTTTGTCTACTTTAGTATGTTTTTAGTGTATTTTTGCATATTTTTTGTTTAGTATATTTTTAGTGTATTTTTGCAGATTTTTTGTATACTTTAGTGTATTTTTGCTTATTTTTAGTATACTTTAGTATGTTTTTAGTGTATTTTTGCATATTTTTAGTATGTTTTTAGTGTATTTTTGCATATTTTTTGTATACTTTAGTATGTTTTTAGTGTATTTTTCCATATTTTTTGTATATTTTAGTGTATTTTTGCATATTTTTAGTGTCGTTTAGTATATTTTTAGTGTATTTTTGCATATTTTTATATACTTTAGTGTATTTTTAGTGTAATAGTGGGAGAAACGTTTGTATTTGTCATTATTTCTAGTTTATTCTGTTCTTATTTGACTGATTCTGATCCACTTTAGCTCATACTGGTCTAAATGTGGAACCTGAACAAACATGAGTCTAAAACAGTGAATGCCATGCCAAACATACAAATGTGCATTAAAGATGGCACCTTATAGCCATTGTTGGACCATTTTCCATATCAAGTTTGTGTACAAAGTGCGGTAATCAAACACGGTTATCATGATCATTAGAATTTAAACGATAATACTAACCTTGGGGAATTTTACCGCGGTTTATCATTATACCGGTAATTGTTACATCCCTACATGCAAGCATAAGTTCTCTCTCTTTTTTCAGGAAATTCAGTTAAAATTTGTGATACATTTGGGTGGAAAATTGTCTACTACTGACTTTGGGGATATTTATCAAATTGGAACATGCAACTTTAATGGCACTCAGTATAATACACACATACCTCCACCACAGTCTTTTTTCTTTATTGGTTTGTTTGGCACCAGGGTTGTCCCAAAAATGTCTGAACTGAAATTTATTCAAAGGTATATTCTGTTAAATGTGACAACTTTGAGCATGTGTTTGACCCGTGCCCTACCATTAAACCAAATTTCATGACCTTCTCTGCAATACTTTTGGAAACTTGCATCACCTCCTTGGAAACAAGTATCTTTGCTGAGTAAGATTATAATTAGCAGAAATGAGAAACCAGAAATAAGGCTCTGTTGAAGTGACCTCTACCCACAGAAACACATCGATGGTAAAATAATTCAGTAAATATCAATCCTGTGGCTTTAACAAATCATATTTCATATACCATAGTGATAGACTCATAAACTTAATGGACTGAAAATTAACTAATAGTGCTAATATCCTAATTCTACACCTGATATATCAGCTGCAGAATAAAAAAATCATACGGGCTAAATACAGATTTTGTGAAGAGAAAATGGTGTTAGAGGATTTTTTCAGTGTGGGTGTATTTATGTGTGACAGTGATTTCTTTTCACACTCTGTAATGTATTTTCCCATCACCTTTTGGTTCATACGTGTGTCTCCTGCAGTATTTATTAGCCTAGTAGCCTGTCAGTAGATAGATTTTTTGATGTTTTAAAGTATTGATCAGTACATTACTATTGATTAAATAGTCTATATAATGTCTTGTAATAGAGTTGCAACAAATAACCTCTTCAATTGGGTAGTTGATGGAAAAAAACTTGTGTATTGATTACTTATGATAGATTTTTTCTAGGTATTATTAAAAAAAAATGTCCAACATATTTTCCATGATTTTCTGTTTCTTTAATTGGAAATTATACTTACAGCGCATTTAGCCAGTTTTGTCATATTTCGAAGTAAATTAATAGTTTAATCGTAAATTTTAACAGTAAAGTTTAATAGTAATAATATGGTTCCAACAAGTACAGTTTTAAATGAAATGCTAAAAAAATAAATATTTTTTAAAATGTGCACACAGTACGACTGAAAAGTGCTGCTTTTTCTTTCTTTTTAAAGCGCTTTTCAGTCTATTTTTAAGCCTGAATGCTCTTAGTCTTTGTCATGTCTGATCATAAACTGAATGTTTTTAGGATTTTGTTCACTGGCCAAATGAAACAAGTCATTTCAACACAGTACATTGATAGTAATTTGGTGGTGAGATTTGCACACTTTATTCCAAAACTAGAGCAAAGAGGCAAGATTAAAAAAAAAAAAAAAAAAGAAAACACTGAACCCACAATTGAATTATTCTCATTTATGTAACAATGAAAACAATGAAAATCTAGTCTTGCTACAGCTTTTGTGAGTGACTTGGATTATTATCCAAATTATACACACAATCTAAAAACTATTATGACCATTTTAGACTCTTAACCCATAAAGATCCTGTGCTATTTTTTTGTGGCAGTTCCCAAATTATTTTTTCTCTGTATTCAACCTTTCTTAAGTGATTTATCACCATTTATTACAATATTATCCTCTGTGTTTTGCATTTTCTTCAGTGAAAATCAGGTATCTTCCCATATTTAACTCACTGATCATGTAGATGTTCGTAGAGGCTCATATTAAAGTTGAGGGTTATTATATCAGAAACAGAAAACTGAAGAAAACATGACCTTTTTCAACAAAAATATATCATTAACTGAACATAAACCAAGTGTCTTTATCCAATGTCTGTCACTGGTGAATCAATGTTGTAGAACACACGTGTCAAACATGTGGCCCAGGGGCCAAATCCAGCGCGCCAAAGGGTTCAATCCGGGCCCTGGGATGAATTTGTCAAATGCAAAAATTTACATTGAAGATATTAACAATCAAGGATGTTAAAATCATTTTAGGTCAGTTCAATCTAAAGTGGATCAAACCAGTAAAATACTATCATAATAAACTATAAGTAATGAAAACTGCAAATTTGTCTCTTTGTTTTAGTGTAAAAAAAGTAAAATTACACAAAAATATTCACATTTACAGACTAGTCTTTTACAAAAAATGTGAATATCTGAAATGTCTGAAGAGAAGTATGTGGAATTTTACTAATATTCTCCCTGTTATTTAATATTTTGTGTATTTGTAGATCCACTGTGATCTGTAAGTTGTGATTCACATGTATAAATGATAAACTAAGGTGTAATATTGTTAACATTGCACTTATTTTACTAAAGAATTTTCAGTTTGTTCGTATTTGTTCATGTTATGTTCAAGTACAATTCATAGATGTAAACATTTTAATTACAGAATTTTAAGTGTATTTTTGCATGTATTGTAGGATATTTAAGCATAATTAAGTGTATTTTTGCATGTATTGTAGGGTATTTAAGCATAATTAAGTGTATTTTTGCATGTATTGTAGGATATTTAAGCATATTTAACTGTATTTTTGCGTGTTTTGTAGGATATTTAAGCATATTTAAGTGTATTTTTGCGTATATTGTAGAATATTTAAGCATATTTAAGTGTATTTTTGCGTGTATTGTAGGATATTTAAGCTTATTTTTGTGTGTTTTGTAGAATATTTAAGCATATTTAAGTGTATTTTTGCGTGTATTGTAGGATATTTAAGCATATTTAAGTGTATTTTTGCGTGTTTTGTAGGATATTTAAGCATAATTCAGTGTATTTTTGCATGTATTGTAGAATATTTAAGCATATTTAAGTGTATTTTTGCATGTATTGTAGGATATTTAAGCATATTTAAGCTTATTTTTGTGTTTTGTAGAATATTTAAGCATATTTAAGTGTATTTTTGCGTGTATTGTAGGATATTTAAACATAATTAAGTGTATTTTTGCATGTATTGTAGGATATTTAAGCATATTTAAGTGTATTTTTGCGTGTTTTGTAGGGTATTTAAGCATATTTAAGTGTATTTTTGCGTGTATTGTAGAATATTTAAGCATATTTAATTGTATTTTTGCATGTATTGTAGGATGTTTAAGCATAATTAAGTGTATTTTTGCATGTATTGTAGGATATTTAAGTATATTTAAGTGTATTTTTGCGTGTATTGTAGGATATTCAAGCATATTTAAGTGTATTTTTGCATGTATTGTAGGATATTTAAGTATATTTAAGTGTATTTTTGCATGTATTGTAGGATATTCAAGCATATTTAAGTGTATTTTTGCATGTATTGTAGGATATTTAAGCATATTTAAGTGTATTTTTGCATGTATTGTTGGATATTTAAGCATATTTAAGTGTATTTTTGCATGTATTGTAGGATATTTAAGCATATTTAAGTGTATTTTTGCGTGTATTGTAAGATATTTAAGCATATTTAAGTGTATTTTTGCGTGTATTGCAGGATATTCAAGCATATTTAAGTGTTTTTTTGCATGTACCTGTAGGATATTTAAGCATATTTAAGTGAATTTTTGCATGTTTTGTAGGATATTCAAGCATATTTAAGTGTATTTTTGCATGTTTTGTAGGATATACAAGCATATTTAAGTGTATTTTTGTGTGTATTGTAGAATATTTAAGCATATTTAAGTGTATTTTTGCATGTATTGTAAGATATTTAAGCATATTTAAGTGTATTTTTGCGTGTATTGCAGGATATTCAAGCATATTTAAGTGTTTTTTTTGCATGTACCTGTAGGATATTTAAGCATATTTAAGTGTATTTTTGCATGTATTGTTGGATATTTAAGCATATTTAAGTGTATTTTTGCATGTATTGTAGGATATTTAAGCATATTTAAGTGTATTTTTGCGTGTATTGTAAGATATTTAAGCATATTTAAGTGTATTTTTGCGTGTATTGCAGGATATTCAAGCATATTTAAGTGTTTTTTTGCATGTACCTGTAGGATATTTAAGCATATTTAAGTGAATTTTTGCATGTTTTGTAGGATATTCAAGCATATTTAAGTGTATTTTTGCGTGTTTTGTAGGGTATTTAAGCATATTTAAGTGTATTTTTGCGTGTATTGTAGAATATTTAAGCATATTTAATTGTATTTTTGCATGTATTGTAGGATGTTTAAGCATAATTAAGTGTATTTTTGCATGTATTGTAGGATATTTAAGTATATTTAAGTGTATTTTTGCGTGTATTGTAGGATATTCAAGCATATTTAAGTGTATTTTTGCATGTATTGTAGGATATTTAAGTATATTTAAGTGTATTTTTGCATGTATTGTAGGATATTCAAGCATATTTAAGTGTATTTTTGCATGTATTGTAGGATATTTAAGCATATTTAAGTGTATTTTTGCATGTATTGTTGGATATTTAAGCATATTTAAGTGTATTTTTGCATGTATTGTAGGATATTTAAGCATATTTAAGTGTATTTTTGCGTGTATTGTAAGATATTTAAGCATATTTAAGTGTATTTTTGCGTGTATTGCAGGATATTCAAGCATATTTAAGTGTTTTTTTGCATGTACCTGTAGGATATTTAAGCATATTTAAGTGAATTTTTGCATGTTTTGTAGGATATTCAAGCATATTTAAGTGTATTTTTGCATGTTTTGTAGGATATACAAGCATATTTAAGTGTATTTTTGTGTGTATTGTAGAATATTTAAGCATATTTAAGTGTATTTTTGCATGTATTGTAGGATATTTAAGCATATTTAAGTGTATTTTTGCGTGTATTGTAAGATATTTAAGCATATTTAAGTGTATTTTTGCGTGTATTGCAGGATATTCAAGCATATTTAAGTGTTTTTTTTGCATGTACCTGTAGGATATTTAAGCATATTTAAGTGTATTTTTGCATGTTTTGTAGGATATACAAGCATATTTAAGTGTATTTTTGTGTGTATTGTAGAATATTTAAGCA
Source organism: Sphaeramia orbicularis (assembly GCF_902148855.1). Taxonomy (NCBI): domain Eukaryota; kingdom Metazoa; phylum Chordata; class Actinopteri; order Kurtiformes; family Apogonidae; genus Sphaeramia; species Sphaeramia orbicularis. The sequence goes on from NC_043963.1 coordinate 37,171,936, forward strand.
TATTTAAGTGTATTTTTTTATTTTATGGAATTTACTTTTTTCACTCAAAACTTCTTACCCTGTTGTTTATAGTATTTGACTGGTCCGGCCCACTTTATATCATATTAGGCAGGATGTGGCCCCTGAACTAAAATGAGTTTGACAGCCCTGTTGTAGAAGATAACGGTGTTTCCACGTTCACTGCAGATCCTCTGAACATCCAAATGGGTCATATCTGATGACCATGAAAAGATGACAAACTGTATTTTACACACATTATTTACATGTACTGATAGAATTAGTGGATCAACAGGTATTAAACAGTTTATATCAGTAGACGGTTTTAAACAAGAGGATTAATCATCAAAATAATCAGTCATCTACAGAATAATAGCAGTAACTGATAGCAGATTTTTACCAAAGTATATGTACAGTGCATGTTAGTATTATTATTTTTTTGCAGTTATTGCTTCTGTTGTGATTGAAAAAGACTGTGTTATGAAAGTGTCTTCTACTCGAGCCGCTAAAAGGTGCAGATCTACTGGTAGGCTTCAGTTTCTGTTGCGTTCTGGGCTTGTTGTGGTGCTCATCATGACTCAGACACTCGGCCCTGCTGATGTTCTGGGTAACTGCATTTACACAACAAGGGGACTCTGCTCCTCCTGGGCTTAGTTTAGGTTTCATGGCTTTCCCTGTCGTCTTGTGGCTCGGTCCTCATCGTCTTCGGGGATGCCAGTTGTGAGCGGCTCAGATCTCTGCAGGGACCAGCCGAGGAAGGTTGTCATGGTATGGAGCTGATATCATGTATGAAGACATTTCTAAAACATTATATGTAGCAGTTTTTTGTTGTTTCGAATTCTGAGCAAAGCCTGTTTTCAAATCCAATAAACCGTTCAGATTCATTTTGTTTGCTTAAATTAGTATCCCAGTGGCACATTGTAGTCTTTATTTGTTTATTATCAATGACAGACCTGAACAATATAAACCTGATGGATAATGTGAGAGGCTGGAGCAGAAAGTGGTGCATGTGAGGAGCAGGTACATATTTAACCAGCTGGGAGATTAGAAAGGTTGGAGAGGCTTTACAGTTTGTCCAGCCTTTAGGGAACAATGAAGACACATGAGGCATGAGTTTGCACACAATGTTAACACAAATGCCTATTGTGTTGGATCGACCACGTCTGTCAAATTACCTCCCACCAGTTGTAGTTTGACTTGTTCACTTGGAAATTTCAGGTCATTTGTATTGTTCTTATGCAGTATTTGTTTTAATTCTTCACCTACATAAATCAGTGGTGAAAAATGCTGTTTTTAGTTGGTTCTAGTTTTTTTTTTTTTTTTTTTTTTTACTATTTTATCCTTTGCAGAGGCAGGTATTAACCCTTTATCGGGCAAGTGACTATTTTTGGTCATTTCTGATGATAAAATTGATGAGGATGATGATGAAATTCTTTATACAGTCATCACATAATAATACAACCAGTGTCAACAACAACACTACAAACATTACAAACATTACCAACAGCTTAATGACTGAAAAGGCACAGGCAGAAGCAGAATGCTTATATTAATGTCTGTCCTACAGAACAAATTCAGCTACCCAGCATTCAATATAGGAAAAAGAAAAAAAAAAAAAAAAAAAAAAAAAGAAAAACAACAATGCATACAACCAAACAAACAAGCAAAAACATAAAAAGGTGAAAATAAACCAGAAAAATAGAAAACTTAACCCACCAAATTAATGGTAATTCAATGTAGAATCAAAAATAAATTATTTACCTATTACTTATTAGATCTTAACAATTGTATCCTTCAAAAATTGCTTTACGTACCACTTTTTTAAATATCAAAAATGGGCTACACATTCTTAAATCAATGCTGGCCTCATTGCATAGTTTAACTCCAACAACAGATACACATCTTCTTTTAGTCTCTATTTTAGCTTTTTGTTCAACAAATTTACAAACATCTCGCAAATCATATTTAGACTCATGTGTTGAGAAGAACCTTTGCACACAGACGGGGAGTAACTTTAATTTGGCTTTATACATTATTTGCATTATTTTATAGTAAATCAAATCATTAAATTTCATAATTTCATTCTGCACACAATACAGTTACAGTGAGGAGAGTGAGGTTACAATCTCAGGTCCAATGTGGTCTACAGGGTCTGCAAGGTCCACCTCTGCATGAACAGTAGTCACTTTTCCATCGGACATATGTGCAACACTTTGCCAATATTTACTAAATGTTGAAAAAACAGAAGTGTGTAACGTCGGTTTTTCCATTAAATCACAAATGCAATAATTTGTTTATTTATTATCGCGAGATGACACGAGAAGTCGTTCCATAAACATGGTGATGAATGTAAATATTGTATTGATTTATAGATATATTCATTATTATTATATATTACCCCTCTATCCCATACTAAATTAAAAAATGATTCGGTTTCCTGGTGTGTCCACACATACCACGCTTCTTTTAAAACTCTTCTTCGCTTCTTGTAACATCTGTCAACATCCAGTCTTTATTTGTGTGACTCTAGTTGCGGAAAAAGGTCTTTCCATTGCAGTTTTGTGTGATATACCAATTGCGCTACACCTGAAAAAAACCACCTCTTGCCAGTGCAAAAACTTTTAATCAAAAAACAAGAGTTTTGGCCAAATCGTCGTTTTTCCATTAGGCAATTTTTTATGCACAAGTTATATTTGTGCAATTTGAGGGTCAATGGAAAAGCGACTAGTGAGTGTACCTGCTACGTTAGGTACCACAAAGTAATGGTACAAATGTAAGGAATCATGTTCCAAGTGTTAGTGTGTATGTTGACAGGTGTCTGGATAAGCACTTATGTTGTTGTGATGTTCTAAAAGTGATGTTCTAATGTTCTACAATGCTTTTTCCTTTCACCTTACATGTGTTTTTTTTTTTTTTTTTTTTTTTTTTTTTGCCACTTATGGGTAAGGAACCAAATATGGTAACTTCACAGAGCTTGATTTTCTACAAAAGAACAAACATTTTGAAAAATTTCACAAAAGTAATTAAATTTTGTTATGTGCTCCAATAACACACCAAAGAGTATTTCTGAGTGCCTAAACGTTTTGCTTTCCTGTATTTATCTGACAGCTTGAGTTGTGATTGCTTGATGTTTTTTCAGCGGCTGATAGTAATTATTTGTAGGTTTGTTAAGAAATGATCTTGCCTCACAGACAAAATGTACTAAACTGTACATACTTTAATAAGATGAATTTAGAAATAAATGACAAAAGTTCTTGTTCAGGTAGGTAACATTCTTTTTGGGTAAAACCCATTCTCTCACTGATTCACAGAATTTCACATTTTGACCTGATACTTCACCAACTAGCATTTTTACTAAACTTTTTTTCGTTACTGACCCACAAAATTTTATTCTTGCTGCATTTTTTCTTGTGGACCAGAGGAACTATATGAGACCAATACTCATGTTTGGGAAAAAAAAAAAAAAAAAAAAAAAAAGGAAAAAGCCTGTTTTCAAATTTAAATTAACTCCAGTACAAAACCTGTGATGTCTTTTTAGAAAGAAATCTGGACAAATAGTTCTGCTCTTTTGGTGCTTGTTTTTCCTCCTGTGGATCATTTGTTCAAGGCACATTTGTAAGTCAGCTCCAGTATTATAGCATAGTATAGTATAGTATAGCATAGTATAGCATAGTATAGTATAGTACAGTATTATAGTGAAGTACTCAGAACTTGATGAAATAGTGGGTTCACACAGTGTGAGCGCCCCCTGCTGTTTATGACCGGCAGCCCCTCATGATAATGGAATCACGTCCTCTCTCAGTGTGATTCAGACTGTGTGTTCATGGGAGTAATTGGTCTGAAATTGGTCTGTTTTCTCAGGGAACATTGTCCCGGCTCTCCTGTGGATAAAAAGCTTTTGAAGTAAAAAAAGAAAAAAACAAAAAAACAGCACTTCAATCACTTATCCTCAAACAAAGTGTGGAAGTAGCTGATCAACAATCAGTTAATATCTGTCCGGTAGTAAGAGGTCATGAAGAAGAGGTGCAGTGAAAACTGAGCAAAATGAAAAGATAATATTTGAAAATACTTCAGTTTTATTAGTGCATAGTTTTATTTAACGGTGGGAGAATTGGATAAAAGATTTAATAAAAGCAAATCTATTTTTTGTCTCATAGTATCATCGGTCAGAATATTATGACAATAAATAGCATTGATGAGAACTGGAAAAAAAAAAAACTGAAATCAAGAAGAAATATCAAGCGTTTTGATGCACAAACATAAATATCTGCACAGTCTCTACACATTTCCCACAATGTCCTCATACTCATCAATTGACACGGTAAAGACTGACATAGTATAGAACCGTATTATGCTTATATTAAGCATTTAAAGTATTTTCAGAGGCAAAAATCTGAAAAAAAACAAAACAAACAAACAACAACAATAGCCTTGATCTGACATTAAATGGAAAATTCCTACTAATAAACAATGTGTTTCTGTATTAAAGTTCTTGGAGTTGATATAATTATATCTAATTATACATTTAGCTGCAGTTTAACAAGGACGTCATCCGCACTGAGGACTCTTCCTTCACCTACAGGGCTTTATGGCCAGAATACAAAACCTCCTATCTGAAAAAATCACTTTTTTCAGGAAACAAAAAAACCTTTAGTTTTTGTTATAGTATGGTCTTTGTTAAAGATATCCAAGCATATTCTATTGTTCTCAGACTCTCTTTCTATATTATGTGTTAACAATACATACCAGGTATTTATGCCTCCCAAAGTACAGTCCATTTAATGTGAAAACTCAAAATCTAAAAATTTGCAGATAGGAGGTTTTGTTTTTTGGCCATCGAGTTTAGGTCATTCAGTGTTTGGATGCAACTCTTGTGGTTTTTTTCTTACAACTTTCTGATGTAATTCACAGCAAGGGCAGTTTTTTTTTTTTTTTTTCCAAAAAAACTCCAAATGTGTGAATGTTACTTGCTTCAACTGGGGATATAAATCAGTCTTTGCATATTTGAAGTCAAATTGCTAACTTACCAAAAACAGTACTTTAGGAAAAACTTTAGGTCAAGTTCAGAAGCTTACCTTTGACCAACCAGGCCACGCTCTGCTTCCTTTACAGTTTCACAGCATTGGTTTGCCTCTCTTTTAACTCATTTAACAAAACAAATGCGCTCCATACTTCCTTGTCAAAGTTAGTCTTGTCTCTGAATCAGACATAAGTTTCTTCATGTCGCCTCATTCATTATATTAGTTTTTACTGTCAATCACCAGACACTCGCTGCCTCTCCAGGGAAACTAATCCCTCACAACATGTTGCCTCGCAGACTTGATTGGCGCTCCTATAGCTTTCTTTTTGTTAATTGAGGTAACAGTGAATTTCAAGCTGAAGTTTGCAGATAAAAAACACTGGTGAAAAAAGTAATGTTCTATCATCTTGGATTAGAAATCACTATAATGTATGCTTTCTATAGTGGATGAAATGCATTTGGATTAACCCATAAAGACCCAGTGCTACTTTTATGGCAGTTCCCAAATGAATTTTTCTCTCTATTTAACCTTTCTAAAGTGATTTGTCATCATTCATTATAATATTATCCTCACTTTTTTCCATTTTTCAGCATAAACCAAGCATTTTTCTATATTTAATTCACTGATAATGTAGATGTTCAGTAAAGGAAATTCAAAGGTTGTTATATCAAACAGAGAAAACTAAAGAAAAAATGTTTTGGTTTTTTTTGTAGAATCTGTCATTAAGTGAACTTAAAACAAGTGTCTCCATCTACTGTCATTGATCCAACTCCATGGGTTTTACTGGTGAATCAGTGTTGTAGAAGATGACAGTGTTTCCATGTTCACTACGGAGCCTCTGAACATCCAAATGGGTCATATCTGATGATCATGAAAAGACAACAAACTGTATTTTACACCAGTTATTTCCATGTATTGATAGGATTAGTGCAGTGATTTTCAACCTTGGGGTCGGGACCCCACGTGGGGTCGCCTGGAATTTAAATAGGGTCGCCTGAAATTTCTAGTAATTGATAAAAAATTAAAACTTCCTAATAAAAATTTACATTATATTGCCTAAATGTTGCCTAAAATTAATGTGTATTTGCAACATAGTATAACAAACTATTACACGATCAAAAACAAATTAATTTTAGCAAATAAAATGTCTTCGTTTTGAATGTCTGGGGTTGCCTGAAATTTCTAATAATTTATAAAAAAAAATTAAAAATTAAAACTTACTAAAAAAAATTTACATTATATAGTCTAAATGTCATCTAAAATTAATGTTTATTTGCAACACAGTATGACAAATTATTACATTATCAAAAACAAATTAATTTTAGCCCCAAAAAATGTCTGTGTTTTGAATGTCTGGGGTCACCAGAAATTTGTAATGTTAAAATATCTTTGCTGGTGGCTGGTCTTTATCGGTTAAACATGACCAACTGTTTATTTGTCTCTTCCAGGGAGTGGCATTTGCTTCTCTCTTCTTCATCCTGGTGTCCATCACAACCTTCTGCCTGGAGACCCACGAAGCCTTCAATGAACTGAGGAACCGGACGGAGCAGGTTGTCAAGGGCAACATCACATATGAGGTGGAGAGGCTGGAGTTTGTCATCATACCCGCCCTGACCCACGTGGAGGGTGTCTGTGTGATCTGGTTCACCTTTGAGTTTCTGGTGCGCATCATCTGCTGCCCAGACAAGGTGGTCTTCATCAAGAACACACTCAACATCATTGACTTTGTGGCCATCCTGCCGTTCTACCTGGAGATGGGTCTGAGCGGTCTGTCATCCAAAGCAGCCAGTGACGTGCTGGGCTTCCTGCGTGTGGTGAGGTTCGTTCGGATTCTGCGGATCTTCAAACTGACGCGGCACTTTGTGGGCCTTCGTGTGCTGGGCCACACATTGAAAGCCAGTGTCAACGAGTTCCTCCTTCTCATCATCTTTTTGGCTCTGGGGGTTCTCATCTTCGCCACCATGATTTACTACGCAGAACGCATCGGAGCTGAGCCCGATGACCCCACGGGCTCCAACCACACACACTTCAAGAACATCCCCATCAGCTTCTGGTGGGCGGTGGTCACCATGACAACACTGGGCTACGGAGATATGTACCCGCAGACGTGGCTGGGGATGATGGTAGGTGCGCTGTGTGCCCTGGCTGGAGTCCTGACCATCGCCATGCCGGTGCCCGTCATCGTTAATAACTTTGGGATGTACTACTCGCTGGCGATGGCCAAACAGAAGCTGCCAAAGAGGAAGACAAAGCACATCCCCAACCCTGACGCTCCGACCGACTCTGCATCGTTTGGGAAATCAGAATCCAACTCACACAGAGACAGCACTCAGAGCGACACGTGTCCACTGGCTATAGAGGAGAGCATCAGCAGGAACCGCTCAGGTCAGAAACACCATCACTATCAACACTTTAACTCCTGGAGATTTTCACTAACAACTGTCTCATGCTGTCATTAATATCACATGTTTGTTTCTTTTGTTTTTATTTATTCCCCCTTTTGAGCAAGGGAAACCGAGAAATCTTCAGTTTGAAAGTCTTCCAGTCCTTTCACATCCTATCACCAAATGATCACAAATTCCAACTTATCAGACCAACTTAATATATTTTTTTAATTTACTTTTTATTTTGTTTTTGAGAAAAACACAACACAAATACTTACACTAACAAAACAAAACAGAACAAACAAACAACGGGGGGAGGGGTCCAGCTTTAGAGCAGCATCTAGTCCACATACAGGGTGGGGAAGCAAAATTTACAGTGAACATTTAGTTGTTTTTTTCTCAGCAGGCACTACGTCAATTGTTTTGAAACCAAACATATATTGATGTCATAATCATACCTAACACTATTATCCATACCTTTTCAGAAACTTTTGCCCATATGAGTAATCAGGAAAGCAAACGTCAAAGAGTGTGTGATTTGCTGAATGCACTCATCACACCAAAGGAGATTTCAAAAATAGTTGGAGTGTCCATAAAGACTGTTTATAATGTAAAGAAGAGAATGACTATGAGCAAAACTATTACGAGAAAGTCTGGAAGATACTATTAAAGAAGAATGGGAGAAGTTGTCACCCAAATATTTGAGGAACACTTGCGTAAGTTTCAGGAAGCGTGTGAAGGCAGTTATTGAGAAAGAAGGAGGACACATAGAATAAAAACATTTTCTATGATGTCAATTTTCTTGTGGCAAATAAATTCTCATGCCTTTCAATAAACTAATTGGTCATACACTGTCTTTCAATCCCTGCCTCAAAATATTGTAAATTTTGCTTCCCCACCCTGTATACATACATCACACACATGCATCAATATACTCATACCCATATTATTTTTTTTTTTCCTTTACAGTAAAGTTTTAGGATCCTGTGAAATTATACAAAGTCCGGTCTCACAGTTACAATATAAGAGAGCCACTTTGACCAATTTTCAGTAAAAATATCAGTTTTACATCTTAAATTAAATGTGATTCTCTCCATGACATACATATTGTACACTACATCAACCTAGTCATCTATAGTGGGTATGTCTCTTTTCAGACATTTTCTAGTCAGAGTCTTCTTACTTGCCACTAAGAGTAATCTCAATAACCATTTATCACTCTTAGTATACTTGAGTTCTTCTAAATCGTTGAGATACATAGTCTTAAAGTCAAAACAAACTTTAAACAGACCAACTTAATATTTTAAATTTATACCTTTTTATGACTGTAATTTTATCTGTGTTCCTATTTGTATTTTATTGTCTTATATATATATTTTATTATCTTTTGTGAAGCACTTTGTGACTTCTCTTGTCTGTGAAAGGTGCTATATAAATAAACTTTGCTTGCTTGCTACAAATTCATCAAATTAACCCATAAAGACCCAGTGCTACTTTTGTGGCAGTTTCCCAAATGAATTTTTCTCTATTTCTACCTTTCTTGACTTATATATTACCAATTTTTTTTTTTTTTAATAATATTATCCTCTGTATTTTGCATTTTTGGTGTAAATCATGTATAAACAATACAATACATCAGTGTCTTTGGCAAGCCATTTGTAATCTTAATTTTAGGTTATTTTTTACAGTTGAAAGTAGAAATACCATGCATAGCCCTCTTATAATGAATTTACTCAAATGAACAACTAAAAAAAACACATTTTTCTTATGTCTTGAATTGTTCTGTTTATCCATAATAGTGCTGAACTAATTACTCAATAAAATCCCAGTGACGGAAAATCAGTCACAAAGTATTTAGGTAATTAATGATTTAATTTTCTCTTTTTGTGTTTGAATGATTACGACAAAGCCTCTTTATTTTTAGACTAAAGGCTTTTCAGTATTTTCCTGACAGATGAATTGCGCTTAGTCACAGAGACAGTAACACACCAGGATCAAATTACTCCTCATAACATCTCCGTCAAATTAGATTTCAACACAGAAAAATAACGATTTCATGCTATATACCTCCCCTGTCTTTGTCTGTGCCCTCGGGGGGAGACTCAGTAAAAGCTTTGGCATTTACCTTGTGGTGGTTTTTGTTCTTTTTTTTTCGTCTTCATGTCAGACTCCAAACAAAATGGAGATGCAAATGTGGCCCTTTCAGAGGAGGAGGGCTGCAGCCTGACTCAGCCGCTGTCCCCCAGTGAAAAGTGGTCTCTGCGATGCTCCAGGGGACGAGACAAGACCAAGAAGGAGGGCACCTGCTTCCTCCTGACCTCTGGAGACACCAACACTGGTATGAGACATGTACATGTACTGTTTGTAGTGCTTTGTGGTTTCAGTAGACCTTTATCACAGCCAACATTTAACATTTAGATGATTACAGCAGGAACCCAGAGGTGTTACCGATGCCTTTTAATAGAAAAACATGCACATCAACAGCATGAAGTAGATTTGGGACCAGGAACAAACTTCATGTGCATTTTTCTTTTATTCGCAGAAAGGGTATTGTTTTCACTTTTTAGTGTAAATGTGTGTTTGTGTGTGTGAGTGAGCAACTCGCCAATCAATCTAGGTACATGTTTTAAATAACTAAATAAGTGGAACCCTCTATTACCACGCCCTCTGAAGGGGAGACAAGGGGTATTGTTTTTGGTTCGTTTCTTTTGTTTGTTTGTTTGTTTGTTTCATAGCACTGCCCCCACAGGCTCATACTGCAGGCACTAGGCATGATGGGTAATCACTCCATCCATCTCTCTTCTCACATGACCTTTTTGCATTGCACTTCCATAAGATTAACTGTTTAGTCTTCAACTGTTTAGTTCTTTTCGCATTTTGCAAAAAGAAATGCTCTTATTAAACAGAGCTATGTGCTCTAATGTGAATTTTTTAACTTATTTGATTTCACCAAATTAAAAAAACAAAACCTAATTTAAGACTTCTTAAGATTTTTATCCAGACGCATTTCTTCCTACGAGATGATGGTTCAACACTGTCCTTCCAGGTTTTAATAATGCATCGAGTGGTTTTTAATCCAGCCTTAGCAGTTTCATCATCTCCTTAGTTGTTTTCTGTGTTTGTTGCACACCAATTATTTGACCTGTCTGAAACACAGTTAAATCTTTCTATGGTTCTTTCAGAAATGAGCTGCTCATTTATAGTCACTGCATCAGTTAGTTCAAGAATTAGTTTCTACCTGAAACCTATTAATCTTTGAAGTAATTATCCAATGGAAGGCTTAGTTTGGTTTGTTAAATCCTGATTATCTTGTGCTATATCAGAAACATTAGCTGTTAGCTTGGAGAGGTGCCATGAAGTCACAAACCACTGCAATTATTTTGAGGATGACACTTAATACATATATTGGCAAAACAAATATCCAGGAGTAGGTACATTCTGGTGCATCTAGCTGAAGAATCAATGAAGTGATGAGATAAAATGATTTCTGGGGGTGTCTTTTGTCTTTTTGCAGGGTTTACATCCCCTCTTAGATGTGTTTTTTCATTAGATGATGTTTCAGCCTTCAGGTCCTCTTCAAGATCAACAATTGCAGGCTACAGTCTGTGGTTTGTTACATAGCCGAAGCATCTTAGACTGATTATACAATCGTGTTTCACCGCTGGGGTGAGAAAAAAACAATCAAGATGCTTTCAGTGAATCAACACATTGGCAGGAGCGACAATCACAACTCACATCACACACTAGATCTCACTTCTATATCGTTTTTTCTTTATGTATGTTCCTAAATGTTAAACATAACATTAATTTGGGGTTGATTTCTTTTTCTATTATAGAGAAAAAAATTAAAAACCACCTACTTACTGATAAGATTAACAACCACTCTCCATTTAATTAGAAGACAGGAAACCTTTCCGGTGAGCCATCATGTAGAAAACCAAGGCCCTGAAACTGACACCTATGTATTAATGAATTCAGCACTAATTGTAGCACTAACTGTCTCATCTCTTTGTGTGCACTTGCAGAAATGAAGTCTTTCCTGAATAATTCACAGAACGCTGGCAGGTTAGTGTTGTATCTAAATATAAAAATGAAAATACAGGTTCAGCCTCAAATATATTAGCATTTTACTGGATCTAATGAATAACCACAGTAAAAAAAAACTAGTAAACTGTAATTGTGTAACATTTAAAGCACAGTATTTAATTTCAGCTCTTTCAAAACCATCAGAAAATATGTCGTTGTTGTGGGGGGTTTAAAGGAGATGTTTGCATCAGTGACAAATTAATATCTGACGAGACTCATGTAAACAGAAGACGTATTGTATCATTGTTGTATTGAAATTATTTATTTTCAAATTATGTCATTGTAATGAAAACAATGTAAGTAACATTAATAAATAGATTATGTCACTGAAAAGAAAACAAAAGAAATTGGATTTAACGTTAAATAGAACTATACATTCCTCTGGAATTGAGCATCACTGAAAACATTTGATGCAATGTAAGTGCACAAGTCAATGTTACATATTAGATTATTAGACATTACATTATAAATGTATTATTGTGGTGTGTATTATAATATTATATTAGATGTATACACACACACACATACACACACACACACACACACACAATATACAAACCAGAATAGAATGCCGTTAGGTGCAAGTACAGCCTCCACACATTGATTCATGCATCCACCCCAACAATAAGTATGAATGAATGAATCAAAACAATAAATAAATGAAAAGAAACAAATAAATGTATAAAAGCGATAAATAAGTCATTGAAAACATTGATCTTGTATTAAATGTTAGCTTTAAATATAATCTGAATCCACGGTGACGTACAACTTTTCTAAAGCACATTTCCATCGACCTTTACTTGCAGCATTTTTATTCTGTAATGTAATGTATAAGTAGAGTTTTCTAAAATGTGAGACGTGGTTACAGGGATGTGACTTCCTTCCATTGACATGTGCTGTCAGCCTGCTGTCTCTCTGCTCGATCTCTCTACTGAGCTCTCAAACTGCCCAACATCCCCGTCTAAGAAAAGGCTCTATATTTGGCAGCCATAGATTAGTTCTTGACATCCGGAGCACACATCCCACCCATTCAACATCCTGACTCCCGTCTGCAAACAGCCCAGCCACACTGAAGGTGTTTTCCTGCAAAACTTCACTTTTCAGAGATGCATTTTTCTAACAAAGCTCATTAGCACATCACTGTCAAAGGAAAACAGCACACAAATGGGGCACTTACAGTTGCCTGACTCCTGTGAGAATATCGCCCCTTTTCTGACAGCCCATTACAAGGAAATTGTATTTCATCGTGTTGCCTAAAAGCCTCGTCAATCCCTGGATGTGTTGAGTGTTGTAGATTGGTATAGGTTAATGGCATGTTGACACATGCAGATGTGAAAAACACATAACCTCAGTTATATCTGTCAGATATATCGGAGAATAGATCTTGGTGGACCATTAGGGATGTGCAAGAGAAGAAATGATCTGAGTATTTAAGTGTTCATAGTGGAGAAGAAACTGCCTTCATATAGAAATCAGTGCTAGGAAATTGTCACAGTACTTTCTCTAAAAATACAGTAAATGATCTGGTCAGCTCATGAAATGACCAAGTGGGTTTTTTTTATCTCAAAGAGGAAAACAAAGGAAAGCTGAGCAAAGCCAGAACATCTCAAAACCAATCTTTGAGAGAGAGGGGAGGGTGTAATTCAATCCTGAGCCCTGTGTCTGGTGAGTATGTGGATAATGACATCCCAGTCTATTAGAGGGGAATATCACACATACACAACACATTTTAATGCACATTATCTGCAAAAAAGGGTTCATGTGAGCTCGCACTGTTTTCTAACAATGTTTAGAAAAAAAAAAAAACTGCACCAGTACAAAATCAAAAATCCATGTTTTTACACACTGACATTCTGAGTTGGGGTTGAAATAGACTGACGCTGTTGTATCTGCACTTCAGAGCTCTGCCCATAGGGATGGTGTGAGGGTAATTTTAGGGTTACAGGATATAAGGTATAGATAATATTTCAACAGGACAGTGTGGGAGGATGGACAGATGGAGGCAGCAGATCTGAAGATGTTCAGATGGTTATCATCAGCAGGAAATAGTTTCCTGGCCTGTGGTGGAGGCAAAACACTGGATTTGACATGATTAAGGTCATTGCATGTGTCTTTGACAGTGCTGACAAAAACTATCATTTAACAGTCAGGTGTGTAAAATGTATGAGGATTAGGGTTAGTAAGAGTAGTCACAGAAAATGGTTATTCTTAGTTTTTATTTCTGCATAATCACACAGGAATAAGATGCATGGTGTTTTCATGACCTTTGAATGGGCTGTTTATTTCTTTTTCTGTTTTAAATGTATTACCATCACTTATGTTTGAGTGTGGACCAGAATTAAAATCCTCTTCTACATATTTTACACTCACTTTAAGTTTGGTTTGTTTGGTTTTTTTTTCTTTCTAACTTATTTTGTCCAGCATCATAACAGCAGAATGGTAGTCTGGCTGCCTTTTGGTGCTGAACAAATTTGCTTTGTCAAGAGAAACTTCATAAAGTATATGAGGCTCCCTTTGATATTCTGCTGTCTTTATTTTGAGTTTCGTTGAACCACATTTAGTTGTAATATGCATCTTCGTTGCCAGCTGTCACTAAATACCACACACTGAACTGCTGCATACATACAAAAACATACAAAAACAGTGTTGTCCTGTTAGTAAATGCGTTGTGTCAGCGATGTGACAGCCGCCCGCTTGTGTCCTTACGATGAGTGCATAATGGTGTGATGAGGCGTTCAAGTGCTGCTAAGAGGAAGCAGCAGGCGGATATACAGACGAGCAGAGAAAAGGCTTTGTGGCTCAGATGAGCTTCCACATTCCCCAGTGAGTCGTCTGGATGATTGCCACTAATAGGTTACCATTAACAGCATGGGTGGTCAAGACAGAAGCCTCCCCCTGTCGTCTGAAGTTTGGATCGGCTGAATTTTTGACTTAAGAGTTGGAAATGAAAGTGAAATAACCAGCCAGTTTCTTTTTATTGTAGGGTTCACAGCTTTTGGTGAGAAACAGTAGGTAATTTGAAGCAAAATATCCTTAGGGGTGTGAGTTCTTTACTTTTACAATGTAAAAAAAAAAAAACAGTTGTAAAGTTGGTTTTAACTTACTCAAAAACAAAAGTTTACTGATATGAAAAAAATCATCCTCATATTCAGTAACAGATATACAGGAAGCACTGGCATGTCTAATGAAAAACTTTATCAACTGTCCAAATAGTTGCAGATTTTTGTAAACGCTCCAACACTGATATAAATCAGCCACTGGGACAACGTTCGGAGTGCAGAATTCGGACCACAGCACTCAATACATTGAACTGACACTGAACTGAGAAGTCACACAGCACACGGCAGCATCTTACATGTAGCTCCGCCCACCTTTTCTAGCCTCACTGACTGCACAGAGCAAAGAACACCATTAAACAACATATAGAGCATTTAGAAAAATAATTCCTATACTATACTGTATATTGTCATTAATTTATCATTTCTTCCATCAGTTGCCACAGTACTGTGGTAGCAAAATGCACAAAAGAATGCACTGAAGTATATGCCATATATCAACACAGTACTGTGGCAACAAGAGGCTAATGATTTCATGTAACAGTGTCCATGATTGGCTCTAGTGCAAATGCTAACATTTGATTGGCTCTGTGGCAATAGACAAACCGATATTTCAAGCCACAGTACTGTGGTAGTAGCCATTGCCTTTTTTTTTTTTTTGAGATAATTATGTTTTCATGAGTATATAATCAGCTATAGATTGCAATTTTAAAAAACAATAATAGTAATATAAGTTTTCGCTACCTCAGAATGAAGAACGTGCTGTATAGCCCCAGATGGAGAAGGTCATCCTCACATAGACCTCCATGTTTTATAGTGTAGGTCAGAGCAGACTTTCCACTGTGTTTTTCTGTTTTCAGAATCAGAATCAGCTTTACTGGCCAAGTATGTGAACACATACAAGGAATTTGGCTTCGGTTTTTACATTGCTCACGACTTACAGTTCCAACATGAACCCAGACAACATGTGGACCGAGACACAATACAGACAAACAGTCCACTAGAGACAGAGACAACAATGGGTTAAGATTTACAGTGGATTTACAATGAAATATGTACAGAGTGCAGACTGAAGTATTTATACAGTGACTGGATATGTACAGGAATACAGTCTGTAAAAATATATGTATATATGTATATATGTGTCTATATTTGTATATATACACACACACACACACACATATATATGTGTATATATATATATATATATATATATATATATATATATATATATATATATATATATATATATATATATATATATATATATATATATATAATTGTAGCGCAAATACAGTTTTTTACATAGTGCAAATTAGACAGTTTTATGGTTATTGTCACCCAAGGTTAGGATTTATTAACTGTCACCTACTAATTTGGGTTGAGACCAAACGGCGACATCTGCCAATGTGCAAGTGTCACAATCTGCTGTAAGGTGAATGTCCAAGGGAACTCCAAAAAGTCCATCCTTCCAGATGTCCATGTTAAATTCAACATTTCAGCTGGAAACACCATGTTAGCAGCCTGGCACAAAAACTTTACAGTTCATTTCTGCCTCCCCTACCATTGCATGGGAGATCAGTTTAGATATACCTCACAAGTTTACATCCTCCAAAGCCAAAACTTTATGCGTCATTAACCCATAAAGACCCAGTGTTACTTTTGTGACAGTTCCCAAATAAATTTTCTCTATATTTAACCTTTCTTAAGAGATTTATCACCATTTTTTATAGTATTATCCTCTATATTTTGTATTTTATCAGTATAAATCAGGTACTTTTCTCTATTTAATTCACTGATCATGAAGATGTTCATAAAAGCTCAGATTAAAGTTGTTAGTTATTACATCAGAAACAGAGAAAACTGAGGAAAAAGTGAGTTTCAGTAAAATCCCCTGTAAGTCGCTTTGGAAAAAAGCGTCTGCCAAATGCATAAACATAAACATAAAATATATCCTTACCTGAACATAAACCAAGTATCTCCATCCACTGTCATTGGATTGGTGTAAAATACAGTTTGTCATCTTTTCATGGTCATCAGATATGACTCATTTGGACGTTCAGAGGCTCTATAGTGAACATGTAGACACTGTCATCTTCTACAACATTGATTCACCAGTAAAACCCATGGAGTTTCATCAATGACAGTGGATGGACACACTTGGTTTAAATTCACTTAATGACAGATTTTACTGAAAAAAAAAAGCATTTTTTCTTCAGTTTTCTCAGCTCTGATATAATAACCTTAGAATAAACTGAGTTTTCATGAACATCTAAATTAAATATAGTAAATTAAATAGAGGAAAATACATGGTTTACAAGGAAAAATACAAAATACAGAGGATAATATTATAATAAATGGTGATAATTCACTTAGGAACGATTAAACAGACAGAAAATTTCATTTGGGAACTGCTGCAAAAAGTAGCACTGGGTCTTTATGGGTTAATAAGAATATTTTTTCATAATTCTCATCAGCATCATGGTTTAAATTCCTGGTTAGATAATAATAGACAATAATATACTACTGGAACTGTTGGTTAAGTCTGATTTGCTGGTTTATGGATTTTACCTCCTGAACTGAGCTGCTAATCTGACAGATAGAACTGTGTTTCCTCCACTTTGCCAGGGTTTGTCACAGCCTTTGTCTACAGTTTGTCTCAGCTCATTACAAATGAGGATTATTTTGTTGCTTTTCCATCAGAAGTGTCATTTCTGTTTGTTTCTTGTATCAAATCAGTAAATGTTACAGTCTCTTCCACACATACAGAAGCATATAATTATTCATTAAATTTGTTTCAGTTGCACTTATTTGCATTCATTCTTCTTTGATGCAATTACGTCTTCCTCTGTCATGCATAAAAACTGATATTTTGGGGGGTTTTTTTTTAGTTGTCTGAATTCAGTGAAAATGCAAATAATATCAGCTGTATGGAAATGCACCTAAAGATTGTTGACTTTTCATGGGATTCATTTACAGTAACAGTACACTGTATAACATCTCCCTGATTCTGTAATGCCAGAGAATCTTTAAAATGTATTTCTTTGGTGCTTGTATCATATACTGACTGTGTTCTACTGTATTTCTTTCCACTGTGTTTCCTAACAGAGAGCTGTAAAGACATCCTCGCCGCCACTGGAAACTATGCTCAGCCGGAGGTCACCACTCTGACCTGATGCTGATTGGCTTTGAGAGGAAAAAAAAAAACAAAACATGAACTCACAGTGGAGTCCATGCTGTTCACAGCCTTGCTTTGTCTTTTTCTGAGTGAACTGCAGACTGGATTATTTTTCATTTTTCATTTTTCATTATTCAGTATCATGATTTGCTTTTGTCTTATAATACATCTAATGGTAGAAAATCAGTTGCTTAGCAGACTTACCTGATATATGTACACTCATTTACATGTTATAAAGCATTTTGCATGGTTGCATGATGAAACGTAATATGACATACCATAAAAGAAGTGAATATCATTATTATGTTTATCATTTTGTATGCTTGTCTTAAAATGAAAGTTTTCATTCTTTGCATTTATATTTAGGAAAGCCTGTACAGATGCAATTAGTTTGAGTTTTTTTTTTTCAACTCAAAGCACCGTCACTGTCTTATTTTCATAAATGTCCAATAAGAACACCCAAAACCTTGTGAATATGGGTTTGTACAGCAAAACTGTTACTGTGAACTAGAGTTAGCTGAAAACAGAAGCTCATTGTTTGACCCTTGTCTAAATAGACCCACGGCTCTTTGTTGATGATCCGGTCTCTGCCTTCTGTTGTGCCACTGCTTTTTAACACTAACCACAGACACAACATGAAGATACTTGCCAAGACACAGCAGACACACTGGTATAAATACTGCTCAGGCAAAAAACAGTTTGTAAATCCTTGTACAAAAAGAGAAGTTAAGTTGAGAAAAAAAAAAAAAAATGTTGGAGCAGTATTGTCCGCCTGTTACTTTAGCTGTTTACTACTAACTGTTGACTGGTTGAGTCAGGACCAAATATAGACTCTAATAGATGATATGATAGAGTTTCATCACCATCATTAGTAAACATACATGCAGTCCAATGTCATCAGTTCCACTTGTGCCTCATGTTGAGTAATGGCGCTTAAATGTGTGCAGTAATGTCCTTAGCTTTGTACTTCTGGGTGGATCTCTAGAAACCTGCTACATATTTCCAGGGGGAATAAAAGAAGAGCTCCGGTTCTTTCACTCTTGACTTATATATATATATATATATATATATATATATATATATATATATATATATATATATATCCTCATGGTCTACCATAGTGGCCTTATGTTTAATAAACAAAGAAAAGGGTTCATTTTATCGTAGTTTCTATGCTGACCCAGAGGTCTGTAATTCTTTATAAGCACAGTTTTACATATGTAGCACAGTCAAATATTCTGTTTCATTCCTTTCCTTTGACTCTTTAGTCCCATGTATATACATTAAGTTATGCTTATGCACCATATAATCACTGTTAACCAATAATGACAGATTATTATTTTGATAAATCACAATTTTAGCCTCATTTCCTGTTTTCCCTCTTGTGTGTACACTCAGATGATTCGGAGAAGCACATCATATTTCTGCATCATGGATTGTGTAGGTGACTGGGATGGACTGAAACACAAACTGTCAGATATTGTGTGTATGTATGAGAGTGTGTGTGTGTGTGTGTGTGTGTGTGTGTGTGTGTGTGTGTGATGTTGTATCATGTGGCATGTGTTTCTATGCAGAAATACAATTAAAATCCATTTCCTCCCAATGTTGAATATAACATCTTTTGTGTTTTATTTCACTCAAAGCTTCTACATTTTTACAGTGCACTGCAAAATGAAAGCAATTTTGAGAAATTGAAAGGCTTTTTTCTGGAAAACGAGTCTCTTTCCTTGTAAAAAATATACTTCCATCAGAAAAAGAATCCCATTGTAATTAAAAATATATCTTTGTTTTAATGAGACTTTCCAGCCAACATTGAGTATTTCATTGACCCTGTGTTCTATCTCAAATAATCGGCTCTTGTTGATACTAATGAACACAAATTTTTTTTTTTTTTCCTATTTTTTTAGTTTATGCTTTCAATGGTTATAGTTAGTCTAGTTTTAAGACACATTGCCAAAGCTAAATATACTTACTCAATGTAATACATAAAAATGGGGTTATATTAGATTAGTGTTTATCTTCTTCATGGTAGCGTTATTTTTATAGTGTTTAACAACATTTTAAACACTGCAAACTACCTTTAAAAAAAAAAAAAAAAAAAAAAAAAAGCCTTGTTTTGGGGAAATCACTTTATGTTTTCAGTGGATACACCTTTATTCTGGTTTTAAAACATCTATCCAAAGCTGAATGTGCAGTATTTAACCCTTTACAGCAGGGGTGTCCAACTCATTTTGGTTCAGGGGCCATATTTAGCCCAATTTGATCTCAAGCGAGTCAGACCAGACCAGACATAATAACGTATAAATAATGACAAATCCAAGTTTTTCTTTTTGTTTTAGTTTAAAAAAAAACCCCAATTAAATAATACAAATATTTACATTTTGCAAAATAGATGTGAATAACCTGAAAAAACAGAAATGTCATTTGAAAAATTAGTGCAATTTTGACAATATTATGCCTCGTCTTATTATTTATACATGTACATTACACACAATGCTACATAAACATTTGGTAACAGGCAGAATATTGTTAAAATTTTGGAGTTTGGAACTAAAATTTGAACAATTTCTATAATATTCCATCTCTTATTATTAACACAACTACAGATCACAGTGGATCCATAAATGCACACAACATTTAGTAACGGGCAGAATATTGTTAAAATTGCACATTTCGGGTTGTTCATCTTTGTTTATATTTATGTATTTATTTGCATTTTATTGTGAAAAAATAGTTTTGTAAATGTAAATATTTTCACAGTGTAATCTTATTTTTTTCACTTAAATTCTTTTCCACGTAATTTTTCACAAAGAAAATTTGTAGTAGTCATTATTTATGGGTTATTGTGTTGTTATTTTTATTGTAGTTCACTTTGGTCTGTATGTGGAACCTGACAGCCTGGACTGTTCAGGTTAATTTTGCACTTTCATCCTGCAGGGCCGTAATGGAACCTTTGGTGGGCCAGATTTGGCCCCCGGGCCGCATGTTTGACACCTGTGCTTTACAGGATAATGTACAAACATGTTAGCTCCATAAAAAAACGCCTTATATTTGGGAAATAAGTCATCTTTTCAAAATAGAAGAATAATCTTGTAAAGTACATTTTTCTTTAGAAAGAGCATCTAATATGAGGAAAATATATTTAATTTGGTCTAAAAGTATCCCAGGTGGTATTGAGCCACATTTACCTGACTTGCTTAACATCCCAGCTGAGGAACAAGGTTATTTTCCTTATTTTTCCCTTATTTTAAGAGCCAGACCACTTGCAACTTGTCAACATTTGTTTGATTCGGTTGTATATTAATGAATGTTGTGCTTCTTTCTGTTAGGTTTATTTTTCAGTGGAGCAGCATAGTTTGAAAAGCACTGCTCTTTAATCTGCTCCTCTATTTATAGCGCTGACACAAGTGGAGTCTGGTTGATCTTGTACAGTCACAGCCATACCTTGTGCTCCTCGGTGCCTCCATGATTATGTACTGAAGGTGTAGACGGCATACAAACACATCTCCATGGAGATTTGAGATGACAGGCAACACTAATTACTGCTCGCCTGCCTGCGTTTCCCCCTTCCTGTGTCACTCACATGCAAAAACGCACATAAACTCATAAATCTGCACAGCATCACCTCGGCCCGATGTGATCATCATTGCCGATGTTACCCATGAGGAACATCTTGAGGTTCAGGGACGTTTTTGTGAAGTGCACTGTGGCGATGGAGAGCGTGTGGGGGAGGGGTGGGTAGTACACAAGATGTCACTGGTGGGTCTCAGCCACTGAGTCTGTATTTATATGAAAGCAGGAGCCATGCAGTCACACACAGACAGATTCCTATCAAAACTAAATGGAGAAAAAGATTTTGGCTGAAGACATGACTAAAAGATTCTCCTTCTCTGTCTCACAATATATGGCTACACTGGTATTCATGTTTTGTCGGTAAGGATGAGAAAAAATAAAGTACACTGTTGCCCGTGAAGTTGGAATAAAATGTTGCTGACAATGTGATTTCTTCTTGATAAAGTGTAACTGGGACTCAGTATGTAATCAATACACCAGGTCAAAGGTGATTAGTGATGTGTAGAAATAGGAATGAAAAGAGGAATGTGTCTGTAAAAAAAAAAAAAATCCAACTTTATGGACTAGAATGTAGTTTGAAACATCCAGTTCTACTTTCATTTGTCAGATTCTGAACAATATATTTCTTAAAATTCTCCATCTATTGCGACAAATGAAAAATCATTTTCAAATTAATTTCACAGCGTGTCCAGTTCTTTTCAGAAAACCAACGTGAACAATGTTCTTAGAGGGAATTTCATTTTTTGAGAAGGTATTTCAAGATGAGGTTTATGAACGTTAGAAGATGCTGTTTCTGTAAATGCTTATTTCTTCCAAACTATTTACCAACACCAATTCAGAACAAGGTTATTATCGTTAACGAAAACTAACGAAGTAACTAAAAATAGAATTGTAAAAACATTTTTGTTAACTGAAATAAATAAAAACTATAATTAAAAGAAAAAAAATGATAACTAACTGAAACTGTATTGTGTGTTTACAAAACTAACTAAAACAAATAAAAATTATGGATAAAATTCCTTTTATTTTTGTTTTTTATCAACATCAGATTAATACGAAATTGATTTATTTCCCTCAAGCAATTTTAGCTGCTGGCACCAGATGATATTTAACGGTCTGTCACTTCTCGTCACTTGTCGTTTAGTCGTCTTCTGGTCCCCACTCTACCCGGAAACATGGAGACTACAGTTGGGAGAAAGCAGCAGAGTCCTGTCTGGGATTTATGTGAATACGACGGTGAAGAAGATAAAAGATATAAAAAAAAACTAAAACTAAACTAAAACTAAGCATTTACAAAATAAAGAAAACTAATAAAAAGTAGCAAACCTGCTCTAAAAACTAATTAAAACTAAATTAATTAGAGAAAAAAAGGTCAAAACTAAATAAAACTAAACTATAATGAAAAATCCAAAACTATTATAGTCTTGATTCAGAACACTTTAAATTAGGTCTAACGGAAATATATCCTTAACATTTGCTTTTTTTTTTTTTTTTTTTATCATTATATTAACTGAATTCCAGGGTGTTAAAAGAACAGTGTTAAAGGCCAGACTTTTTGTAATTTTCAATGAAAACTACAGAAGTCATTTATTTCGTTTAGTCCGACCTCTGTGCTGCATATAACAAAACATGAAATGTATTCTAAAAAATTACATTCTGAAAGGTTTGATTTGTTTGTTAGTGCCATCAGCCTCTGTCTGAGTTGATGAACCTCTTTGTGAACAGTTTTTCCAGAAAGAATTTTTTATGTTAGAAACTTTGAAATGCAAATAAGTGAGGTTTGTAAATGTTTCTAAAACACTGCTTGTAATTCCTTTAGCCCTTTAATAATAATTGCTAAAAGAAATGACTTAAACTGAACAGTTTTGATATCACAGCTTAAAGGTGTCTTCCCTTCTACATTAATTCAATGTTGTGGTTTTAAGAAACACCTTTGAAGATTCCATTCACTTCTGGTTTTATTTATTGACTGTAAGTTTGACCAGCTCTGAAATGTCTACCCTTATTGCTAGAGGTGAACAGAATGTCTAAGATGTTACAAAAAAAAAAAAAAAAAAAAAAGCAAAAAAATACACTAAAGCAATTAAACAGCAAGGTTCAAGATTCAATATTTTTATTTGTCACATGCTCATGGTATGTACAGTGACATGCAGACACTGAAATACCAGAAATAAAACAAACCTACAAAAAACTTAGGAGTGGAGTCAAATAAATATAAATACAAATATAAAATTAAAGTAAGCCCATAAATATTAAAGTAACTCACTATACTATATTACAGTAACCAAAAACAAACTTTTATACGTACATGGTGCTAAAGTTACAAGACCTTCTCACTGTGAACAGATAGTACTAACACCTAAACCACTGAAGAATCCATATTCATCCATCTGAGCAGTTTTCCAAGAAGATTCTCTCTGTTACAATTCCAGGTGATAATTGTCTAAAGTACAAAGTCAGGAGTTTCCCTCAGTAATAAGACGTCATTTCTGTAAAGGACAATTTTATTATCTACTGTTACTTTGGATAATAAAGGGGTGACAACAAATAAAGACAGATGGGGAAATGATACATATGCAACTAAGGTGTAGAGGGTGTAGATATAGAAAGGGTGAATCAAAACAAGTTTCTTGGAGTGATAACACTGGCCAACAACAAATTTATTGTTTAAGTTTTTTGAGCTGATTTAGGATAATTTTGCTGTGCTGAATCCAAAAATCACATTAATTTTGCTCAATCAGGTCAACTTTCTGAACTATGCTACATATTAGCTTTTTTTAAAAACATTTTTGCTTACATTTATGGGCATTTTCACATCATAAGATACAAAATTCTTTCATATTTCTTGCAATAAACGAGTTCTGAAGATTTTACTTTTGCCAGTTTATGATTAATGTTTTTTTTAATATTACAGGTGAATGAAATGGCTTCGACAAGAAGATCTTGCAAAAATAAGCCTGACGTATTCTGCTACATCTGCGGTGAATACACCATTGTACCTAACAGGAATCCTGTTAGAAAATTATTTTTTTTTCTCTTAAAACATATTTTGGGTGAGAACTCTATAAAAAAAAAATCAACTGATAAAGTCACAAAAATGTAATCAATTTTGTGAGAAGATCAAATTTTTCAAAATCAAATTAGCAAAAAAACCTGACCTGATTGAGAAAAACAGATGTCATTTTTGGATTTAGCGGTGCAAAATGACCCTAATTCAGTTAAAAAAACCTAGACAACTTGCAAAAAGCATTTTTTTGTAACCCAGTGTAATCAATGATAAAATTTGCTGGAAACCTCACATAAAATATCTACAAAACAAACTATCCAGAAGCATCTCAGTCCTGGCCAGAGCAAAGGGGATATTAGATCAGAAATCACTTCAGATTCTGTATAATTAATTGATCTTACCTTATTTAAGTTACTGTTTGAAGGTATGGGAAATACATATACAAGTTCATTACACAGACTTTTTATATTGCAAAAAAGAGCAATAAGAATTGTTCACAATGTTGGTTTTTGGGAACACACAAAGTCACTATTTTTACAATCTAAAATGTTAAAACTCATTGATCTTGTGGAATTCAAAACTATTCAAATAATGTATAAAGCAAAGAATAACTTACTACCGGGCAATATTCAAGAAATGTTTTGTGAAAGAGAGGGAGGCTATGATTTATGGGGAAAATTGAATTTAAAGATTCATAAAGTACGCACTACATTGAAAAGTTTCTGTATCATCATCTGTGGAGTAAAATTATGGAACAAATTGTGTGCGGAGATAAAACAAATATCAAACATAATTCAGTTTAAAAAAAGATATAAAGAATTGATTCTTGCGAGGTACAGTATTTAATAATGACAATGAGGCCTGTTAATTTATGAATGATGTTGTACTGATAAATCTGCTGTAATTATTGAAGAAAATGGTTGAGTTGTTGAGTATGTTTGTATGACTGTACTGCCATGAACACTTTGTTGTGAATAATTCAGTTACTGCATTATGGATTGTTGTGGTTCGATGCGAAAATTAGGAAAATAGTATTGTTTGATTGTTGTATTAAGTTAATGATAAAAGTGTAAAAGCACTGAGGGGTAGGATTAAAGAAGTTCATACTTCTTCCTATTCCCTTTTGACCATACAATATTCAGACTTGTATGTGCTTGAAGATAGATTCTGTCCATTTAAATGTTATTTTGTTTTTGTCTTAATTTGCTTTGTTTTGTTTTATTTTGTTTCTTTGCATGTTCGAAATAAATAAATAAATGAAAAATGAAAAAATGAAAGATATAGTGTCCATCCCTAACTCTTCTCTGAATGAGACTCAGTATGTTGTTAATGTTTCTGAGATAGAGCCAGAAAATCTCCAGACGTGGTTGCTGCTGCTCGGTGGGTGGATCAGGTCATGTGACTCCTGTTAGGACAGTGTGTAGCCTGTTGATATTCATGTGTAAGTGTGTGTTCTATAGTTGATAAAACAGGATGCCTCCGTGACGGTGCTTTGTATGTTATGGCTGAACTAACTGTTTCAATCCATTCAAATATGAGTGACATGTGCATTTACTGCTCCGTGACTGTGATTTCCTTGATAGAATGATCATACGCTTTGCAGCCACTTTACCTTCAATTTACATTAACTCATACAGTCACAAAGTTTTGGCAGGTTTTTAGTGAGGTTGTCACATATGTGGACACATCAGTAAGAAACAGGTCAATATTTAATCAAACCCACTGAAGAAGTGGGCTGTGTGATGACTGATGAATGAATAACATGAAGTGTCAGCTCCTCAGTATGCAGACAAGGTGTCACTTAATGTCTCTCCATTTTGAAATCCCACAGTAATACATCACAGATATTTTCATAATCACTGGTGGAGAAGAAGTATTCAGCTGTTTTATTTGTGTAGAAGTATGTGAAAATACACACACACACACACACACACACACACACACACACACACACACACACAAGTATTAACAGCAAAATGCAAAGATGTTGAAGGAGTTATTGTGCAGTACAGTAATTAGTGTTTTGATCTGTTGTGTTTTGGTCTGTTATATTATATTATATTATATTATATTATATTATATTATATTATATTATATTATATTATATTATATTTTGGGTTCATTTTACAGTTGCATTAATGTTTATATTATGTTTTAGATCATAGGTGTCAAACATGCGGCCCCGAGGCCAAATCCAGCCCGCTAAAGGGTCCAATCCGGCCCACGGGATGAATTTGTGAAAAATTGCAAAAATTACACTGAAGATATTAACAATCAATGGAGTCAAAATCATTTTAATTCAGGTTCCACATACAGTCCAATTAGATTTGAAGTGGGTCAGAACCAGCAAAATATTATCATGATAACTTATAAATAATGACAACCCCAAATTTTCTCTTTGTTCTCTTAGTGTAAAAAAGTAAAATTACATGAAAATGTTTTACATTTTTACATGAAAATATTTGACATGACCAAACTATATGTTTACAAAACGTGTGAATAACCTGAACAAATATGAACAAACGGAAATATCTTAAGAAAAGTAAATGCAATTTTACCAATATTTTGCCTGTTACTAAATGTGTTGTGCCTTGTTTTAGATCTGATCTGTAATGCATATGTATAAATGATAAGTCGAGGCATAATATTGATAAAATTGTTCCTATGTTTCTTAACAGATTTCACTTTTTTCAGGTTATTCACATCCTTTTTGTTTGGATAGTTTGTAAATGTAAATATTGGCATTACTGAATGTCATTTTTTGCTCTAAAACAGTTTGGAGTTGTCATTATTTATTGGCTATCCTGCTGTTATTTTACTGGTCCGCCCCACTTCAGATTAAATTGGGCTGAATGTGGCCCCCACAAGAAAATGAGTTTGACACCCCTGTTTTAGATGTTATATATAGATATAGATATAGATATAAATGCTGAAGGTTGAGCTTGATTTGTCTACTACGTTGGGTAATTCAATTTACGAAAGTATCATGTCAATATATTTTCGACTTCAGGAGAATTTTCTCAAGACATAACACCATATCCACACTAATGCACATATTTTGCAAAATTTTGCATTGACCCTCAAATTGCACGAATATAACTCATAGAAATACTCTGAAATTCTAAATTTCAACCTTGGTGTGTTATTGGAGGACATAAAAAAACTTAATTACTTTTGTGAAATTTTTCAAAATTTTTATTTTTATGTAGAAAATCAAGCTCAATAAAGTTACCATATTTGGTTCCTTACCCATAAGTGGCAAAAAAAAAAAAAAAAAAAACACATGCAAGGTGAAAGGAACATGTATTGTAAAACATTAGAACATCACTTTTAGAGCAGTACAACAAGTGCTGATCCCGACACCTGTCAACAAACACATTATCCCTTTGAACATCATTCCTTACATTAGTACCATTACTTCATGGTACTTAACAAAGCAGGTACACTCACTAGTTGCTTTTCCACTGACCCTCAAAACTGCGTGAATATAACTTTTGCATCAAAATTGACCTAATGGAAAACCGACAATTTCCCCTAAACTCTCGTTTTTCAATTAAAGGTTTTTGCGCTGGCAAGAGGTGTTTTTTTGGGTGTAGCGTAATTGGTATATCATGCAGAACTGCAATGGAAAGACCTCTTTCCCCAACTAGAGTCACATGAATAAAAAAAAAAAAAAAAAAAAGATGTTGATGGACATTACAACAAATGAAGAAGAAGAGATTTAAAAGAAACATGGCCCGGTGTGTGTGGTCGCACCAGAAAACAGAATCATTTTTTAATTTAGTACGGGATAGAGGGGTAATATATAATAATAACGAATATATCTGTAAATCAACACAATATTTACGTTCATCACCATGTTTATGGAATGACTTCTTGTGTCATCTTGCATCATTGCATTTGTAATTTAATGGAAAAACCGACATTACACACTTGTTTTTTTGACATTTAGTAAATATTGGAAAAGTTTTGCATGTATATCCAATGGAAAAGCAACTAGTGAGAAAACAGTGGTTATTCATGTTGTTGCTTTGTGTAATGAACATGCACCAACATGCAAGACTGTTACTGGCAATAGTACATGATCACATCAAATGGACTTGTGCTGTGGTGAAATCTATATAATATACAGAATACATTTCAAAACACCAAACCAACACTTTAGGAAATTTACGTTTACGTCTGTTGCATTCATCATTATTTAGTATTATATGGTCTATTATTATAAGGTCTGCAGTTTAGAGTCAAACAGAAGCAATCTTTTTTTTCTGAGAGTTTGTAGCTGGTTGTAGTTTTTTGTGTTGTAGCGTGGACAGAGACATTTTGTACAATAAAGTCTGTTTTTTTACAGATTGGAAAAAATCTGTGGGATAACTGTTTCAGTTTATCACAAAAAATGCAATCTGAAAAGTCATTAAAATTGCCAGAATGATATAATGGAGTAAATAATACAGCATTTGCATCTGAAATCTAATGGGAGTTGTGTAAATTGACAAAAAAATGGAGATCGTAAAATCAAGTCTGTGTGTACATGAGTAAGATTATTCCCATACATTAAATTTATAATTCGTCCTCCGTATCCATCATGCTTTCACACCAACTCCAGAGGAAACACCAGTCCTCTTTAATCCCGTGTTTGTTTCAGTGTTCATAGGTGATAATTGCCCAGCTGGATCCTTTCATTTGGTTTAATGCCATATGTTGATGATTCTATCAGCACAAAGCAATCATCCTTGTAGTAGCTGATGGTTTTCCACACCTGAATAACTCCATTAGTGGGCCTGGAGGGAAGATGATTGACAGATTGCAGAGCTGTGATTCATGAAATAAGATGGTGTTGGGCAGAGCGGGAAAGAGTCAGAGCGGGAATCTGTCAGGGCTTGTCCTGTCATCCTTTATTACTCCCTCATTGTTTCCCCTCATTCCTCGGTTCATTTTATTCCCTCTGTTGAAGGTTGTCATGACAATACTGAACGCAGTTTCCATGGAGAAAGGCTCAGCCCCAACCATTTCATTCAATGATGCTTTGCTGTGGAAAAAGGGGCTTTCTAGACTTCCTCTGTTGCCTGATGGAATAAAAAACTTTCATCTCTTTATGGCCAAAAGAAGATGTAATTTATGCTACATTCACATTATACAGACATTTGGAGAAATGAAGACTTTTCTCTGTTTGAGCATCTCATCCATATGAATCCAGTGTTTTAAGTCACTTAACCAGACACTCCAGTGCCTTAAAAAGCTTCCTGATGTGAAGACTTTTAAAGACTGCAGTTTGTGGATGAATGAATGAATAAAATCTTTATTCCGTACACGAATATACATAAATTCATACAAATTCCATAATGTGTTCAATATAAAGTCGGCTCAAGCTAAAGCATATTCATTCTAACCCCAATACAACACACAAACTATATCAATCTATTATTAATGCAATGTGTATGTATGTTATATCAATCAATATAATGATTATCATACATAAATTCTACATCATAATCCATTACATATATGTTAAATGAAAACCCATATAAATGCAATGTACAACCTGCTATAATTTATAATTATATACAACCATCCTAGTAACTTATACCATATATGATTATGTCAGTTATGTTTTTTTATCCACATGGTGGTGCAGTAGATAGCACAGTCACCTCACAAAAAGAAGGTCCTGGGTTCCATTCCCTGTTTGCATGTTCTCCTCATGTCTTTGCAGGTTCTCTCTGGGTACTCTGGCTTCCTCCCACCGTCCAAATACATGTACTAATAGGCTAATAGGTCAAGCTAAAACTGCCCATAGGTGTGAATGTGAGTGTGATTGGTTGTTCGTCTCTATATGTCAGCGCTGCGATGAACTGGCGACCGAGGTTATTATCGTTAACGAAAACTAACGAAATGACGAAAACTAGAATTGTAAAAACATTTTCGTTAACTGAAATAAATAAAAACTATAATTAAAAGAAAAAACGATAACTAACTGAAACTGTAGTGTGTGCTTGCAAAAATAACTAAAATATCTAAAAATTATGGATAAAATTCCCTTTGTTTTCGTCTTTGTCAATGTTGGATTGATATGAAATCGATTTATTTTTCTTGAGCAATTTTAGCTGGTGGCACCGTATGGTAAGTCATGGTCCGTCACTCATCGCCACTTGTGGTTTACAGTCTCTTCTAGTCCCCACTCTACCTGGAAACATGGAGACTAAATTTGGGAGAAAGCAGCAGAGTCCTGTCTGGGATTTATTTGAATTTGATGGTGAGGAAGATAAAAGATATAAAAAAACCCCCAAAACTAATACTAGAACTAAACTAAAACTAAGCATTTTGAAAAGAACAAAACTAATTAAAACTAGCAAACCTGCTCTAAAAACTAACTAAAACTAACTGAATTAGAGGAAAAGAAGTCAAAACTAAACAAAACTAAACTATAATGAAAAATTCAAAACTATTTTAACCTTGCTGGCGACTTGTCCAAGGTGTACCCTGCTTTCGTCCATAGGTAGCTGGGATAGGCTCCAGCACCCCCGCGACCCTCTCAAGGATAAAGTGGTTCCGAAAATGGATTCAACCCATAAACCATGTAGTTTATATAAATACAATATCTAAAATATATAATATACACATGTACTCCACTACATATCAGCCATGTCACCTAAACTACATTCCTGTTGCCCCAATATTTACCAGTAAATTAACATCCATTCTCTTCCTTAAACCTCTACAGCAAAAAATTCATTGTACATTAAAAAAAGGTGATTAATGTTTATGCTTTCTTTCAATTCCACAATGTTATGTAACTATTCTTTTCTTTGAGGTTCGTACCTTGAGTGTTTTTTTTTTTTTTTAATAATCTTCTATCACTTATACCACTCATGTCTTCTGAAAATATTTTTTGTAAATTGCCTCAAATTATTTCTGGTCTAGTACATTATTTGTGTAGTCTTTAATTTGACTGGAATCGTAAATTTCAGTAGTGGATTTATATGATCTTGACATCCCACATTGGTAACTAACCTTATTGCTCTGTATCTGTGTGACCAGAAAAAACAAATATTAGAAAACGATGGCATCACACCTTGCGTCCATGTCTCTTGTTGCTTTATGTAGTGAACATGTACCTGACACATCAAATACAGGTCCTATAGGTATTTAAGTCAGTGAAAGACCTGTGAGGAAGGATAACAAATCTCCCACCAGACCCTTTACCCTTTGATTAAATCACATCCTCTACTGGTATAGATCCTGACTACGACCTCCTGCCCTCATGTCTCACTTCAGGTCTTAGATGATGGACCCTAGCTTGGTGTTCTAACCTTTTCTAGACCTGTGGTTCCTGACACAGCTGGTTCACTTTTGTAATCTTCCTATGTATCTTTTAATATGCTTATGACCTTTCATTTGAACATGTTGTATCTAACAGTTCATGCTGTGCCCCCCCCCCCCCCCTTTTGATCACTTGTATAAATATCACTTGTGCTCTAAGCTCATAGTCAGCTTACATTCTCAGACTCCATCGTAGACTGATATTTAATAAACCACACTGCAGCATACTTTAGGACAGATTTCAATGATTTCTTCAAGAGTTTATGTGTATATGGACACATTTGGTGGACGGACACATGCACTGGTGAGGTGGCAAAATCTATATAATTCAGTGGCGGCTACTCGTCTTTCAGAGAGGGGAAGCTCATTGTCGGCTTACATCAAAAAAAAAAAAGTAAAGTTATTTAAACATAAATTCGGCCCTCTGTTCCTTTTTAAGAAAATGGTCTGTGACCTTATCGTACCAAGTAAACAAGAAAACGTTGAAATTATGTTAAATTGAAACAAGGAAGTACAATGAGTGTGTTTTATTTACAGTGCAAGAAATGAACAAGTAATTTGGTAGTGGTTTCTCTCTCGATTTCACAGCAGAATGTGCGACGGTATTAAACTGAACTCTGTCAAGTGAAGGAATAGATCTCAAAATAGCTGTCAATCAAATGGGATTCAGCCTGTCGACTGATCCTCCAATCAGCACATGGAAGCCTGGCGTCCAGCCCAGCCGAGGTCCGCCCACAGCTCCATTCACCCCCAGAGACGCCAAGTGTCCGGGGGCGGGACAACATCGTGGCATTTATCCAATTACCGTCCAGTTTTGAGGCAGTGGAAAAAAACTGTTCTACTCAGTCCCATTGAAGTGCATGGACGCTGAGCGTCTGCGGGCAAATGCACTGAGCAGAGATCGAATGAGAAAACAGCGCAACGGGAATGTATGAGAAGTGAACAACATCGAGTCTGTTGATTTGTGATGAAGCTGATCCTGAACGAACTCACCTGTGAGATGAACATGTTCTAACACATTTGTAGTCAATGAAATGTCAACACAACAACATATTTGACCATTTAATTTTCATAATTTTAGGGGAAGCCAGGCTTCCCTTGCAGTCTATGAGAAATTGCCACTGATATAATTCAAAGAATACACCTCAGCCAATGAATCTTGACTTCATGTTACCTAAGTTTAGAACTTAACTTGCCATTGCTGCTAAACTTTGTGGCAGTCAAATAACACTTTAAAAAAAATACCTATATTATTTAACTGGAGATGCAGTATTAGGGAGATACTTACTTACGGTGAAAGATGTTTCCATGTCTGTTCTGAATATCCAGAGAATGATCAGTGATACTGTGCAATGCTACGACACATCAAACCCCCTGTATGTTTTGCCTGAAATTGAGTGATTTTGTTTTTCATTGAGTTTTGATTGTTAATTTGCAAAATGTATGTGATCTGTATTGAATGTGAGGCTTCCACATCTATTTGTAGATAATTAAATTCAGAGAAAAGTTGAATTGTTGTATAGTAATCAGGAGTTGAAGGGAGGCCACAGACTGGGTGAGGCTTAGAGGTTTTTATTGCTTTTTGCTCTCATTTAAGGGAAGGTTCATCCAGTACAGCTAATGAGACAACCAAGCAAACAAAGGCAATTTGAACAGAAGAGTAGAAGAGCCAAGAAACTGGAGTTTCTTTGGTGGCTCCAAAAGTGAGTGTGAAACAGAAGCAACAAGCAGATGTTGAGGATAATAATGGGGGACCTAGTGAGTCCTCACATCGGAAAAAAACAACCCACTCAGACCTCTGGAGGTCAGGTTGCTTCTTATAATGCTGGAAATCTAGAGATATACTCTCGGAGCTGCAGGATTTGACTTGGATGGATTGGACAAACCAGTATTTGGAGAATCAACAACAGATGGCTACATGCTTGATCTCAGCACGTCCCCATTATCAGAGCTGTACAGCAAACCAGGGAGAACTGCAAAAGTTCAGAAATAGAGAACTACTACATGACACAAAACAGCAGCAGCTGATGAATAAGATGAACAAGTGGTTCAGAGAGAAATAACAGTGATTGGTCCGAGAAGAGGAACTGAGCATGTGTGAAAGAAAGTGAGAGACAAAGATGGAGGGCCAAAGGAGAAGTGACAAAGTTCATTTGAGGATGTTGATTAATTTACTGTTCGATAAAACTGCTGACACAGGTAACGGCATGGTCTAAAATGGTACTCAACCATGACCTTGAATTACACCATGTTTAATCCAGCAGCATGGAAGTTTTAGCTCAAGTTTTTGCACTTTTTGGAATTGATTACCCTGCCTCCTGAAGGGGAGGCAAAGGGTATTGTTTTTGGTTCGGTTTGTTAGTTTGTTGGGTTTTTTTTTTTGTTTGTTTCACCACGTTTCCACTACGTGGAACCAGCTCGACTCGGCTCGGCTCGGCTCGGCTCAGCTCAACTCGGTATTCCTGGAGACCGTTTCCATTAGAGGATACTAGGTAGGCAGGTAACAGAGAAAGCTGTCTGACCAATCAGTGGTCTGCAGTGTTATACGTCACAGTTTAGTATCGCTTGGAACCTCGGTGGAGGTTATACCAAAAAACTAATACCAGGTACCAGATTCCAGGTCCTGTTTTGTAATGGAAACGCAAAAAGGCCAAGCCGAGTCGAGTCGGTACCATGCAGTGGAAATGCGGCATTTGATTGTTAACACTCTAGCAGCAAAACTATTTATAGATTGCCAGTGACCCAGAATATACCTGATTCCATTTTGGGAACACTAGGCCAAAGTAAAAATTTGTTATGAATTTAAATTTTTTTTCACCATCTGCTTATAATGGGTGAAATTTCAAATGTCTGTACCAGCAAAACTTTTGGTTATATTCATACCAAATTGGTTTTTATAGATTGCCAGTGACCCAGAATAGATGTCATTACATTTAGGGAAAAGTAGGTCAAAGTTTCAATTTTTTTAATGAATTTTTTCCCCCCCATTTACTTAAAATGGGTGACAGCTCACATGTCTGTAGCAGCAAAACTATTGGTTGAATTCATACCAAATTGAGTTCATAGATTGTCAGTGACCCAGAACAATTGTGATTACATTTTGGGAAAAGTCGGTCAAAGTTAAAATTTTTTATGAATTTTTTAAGTCTTTTTTTTTCTCCCATTTGCTTATAATGGTCAAAATTTCAAATGCCTATAAAACCATCAATTTTGTTTCAATTTACTTAAAACTTGGCACATATATAGAGGCTATTGATATGCTGACATCAGCACACACATAGACATAATGACATTAGCTGGATCGATGCCAAAATAAGCTACAATACATGTGAAGGGTGGGGTTTGTTGTGCCTGGCACCACTTGTTCACTTTTTTTTTCTACAGGCAAAATTACTATTCCACCGGACAATATAAAGATATAGTTGAGTTTTCAGAAAACAGCAATTGCAAAAGTAAGTTCACACTTACAGCTTTAGACTCTGCACTAACGTCTATATTTGTTTTTCAGTAAACTTTGATCCCATGAGATCATGGGGGTTAACTAGGTCTTTGCTGTGATGTTCTTCATTCTTCTGTGATGAAGTCCCCTGAGGTGTTTGAAGCCCCATAGGTGCTGGATTAGGTTCAAAACAACAACATCCTCGACCACTCCCACAGAGACAGGGGTCTGTTTGGAGCGACACTGTGGCTCATTGTTGTGCTTGGTCCAACACCTCCTTCACAAAGCTTTAATACCATTTTCTACTTCAAAAATCTACATGGAATCCACAGTGACATCAGTGAAATTGGGCTGTTCGGTACCTGCAGCACTCATGCAGCCACAACCATGAAGAAAGAAAAGAAAGAAAAAAGAAACTGAACTCAAGACTTGGATGACTCTCCAGCCTCCAGTGTCTTTGGATTCTCTTTGGATTCTGCTCAAAGATCCAGTTCTGTTTAAGCTTTATCCTCCTGGCTCAGGGCCATTTCAAGATATCTGGGGGCCCTAGGCAAGAAAGTAAAGTGAGGCCCCTAATACACGAAGATGTGGCGGTCGAATCACCGAAGAAGAAAAATAAAATCCAGATGCGATTTCCTGTTTTCTGGTGCATCTAATGAGTCATGAATTACTCTGTATTATGCAACACAGAGTATCCACCAGGGTGTAGTAAAGGACACAGTGTCTTCAATTAGGCATTGTTGATGGGAATTACACAAATTGTCACTATCAGTTGGCGCTGACAGAAATTTAAGCGAAGCACCCGAAAAAGAAAAAAAAAAGGCATTTGGTGAGTAGGCTTACTTTTGTCCTTATTCTAGAAATATACGATTAAAGTGCGGAGGATTTGATATTAACTTTGCAGGAGAAGAACTTCACTTCCCATAATGCACCAAAATGTAACGTCAGACCTCATCTGGGAAACTACCTGAGCACATGGTGCAAAGTGTTGTGATGTGTTGATGGGCAAGTGTGGGAAATATAGATAATTACAGAGTTTAAAATGTAGGACTGTGATTACATGGTTCACAGACATGGTTCACAGACACCGCCATTCATTTTTTTGATGTTGTATTTGAATATTCTGAATATTTGACGATTTTGAAAAGTGTTGTAATTTCCTAATTATTGTAATTGTTCCTGAACGCCTCATGTATTGTTTACGTGTGCTTTCCTTGAACGTGAAGAAAAAACACAGTGAGGGCACAGAGCTGATGTGAGGGACTTTAACAAATGCTGGCTTGAAAATACAAACTTTTGCTGCAGTCCTACTCTAGTCCTCTTCTGTGTCTAAACCAGCTGACACACAAGGAACATATGTACTGATGAGACGGACAAACGCAATGGAAAAGGGACATTTTTCTCCTAATGGGATGGACAGATCACCAACGGAAATTGCTAGCTAACCGAAAATGTCCATTGAAGTGGATGGATTATTTGTCCAAACTGGATGGGATTCATAGGACCAGACGATTTTGTTTGGAATAAAGTTGTGTGGGTGACCGCAGCAGGAGCAGACAACCGTCCAGAGTAAGTGAAAACACTTCAGTAGGCTTAGCTTTGGCTTTTCATGACTAAATACTTTTAATGCTGTCGTACTTTGGTCCTCCACATCCAAATTATTTAGCTCCAAAGAAGTTTTGGAACGCTGTACAACAGTAGAAAAGGGCGATGGAGAAGTTGTGTTTCTTCTCTCCTTAAATTCTTCCAACAGAACACAGTTGTGTTGTGTGTATATGATTAGTTCTTGAACTGAATCCTCTCCCTCTCATGCTAACATCTATCTGTGTGTTTGGTCACTGATGTGAGGGCTTTTGTTCACACACTTTCAAACATATCACACAGTTGTGGCCTATTTGGAGAAAACAATGGTTTACTTAATACTTACCGCTGTGTCATTGGGGTTTTTCCTCTTCTTCTTTCTTTTTTGTCTTTTTTCAAACCCTGAAGGGTAGGAGCGCTTTATCATTGCTGTTCTTTTTAAATGCTCGCGCCGCCTTGCTCAGTGTGGACAGACCGTTTGTTCCTCCACTGACAGCAAGTGGGGGGGGTGATGGGGGGTGCGTGAGGGCAGACATTTCTACATGACCTTCATAGCGTTTGTCATTGCATAGGGGGAATCCCCCTAGTTTGGGGGGCCCCAGTCACAAAACAGTACAGGAGAGGGTTAGCGCTGTCTCACTGTGGTGGTTTGTTTACAATGGATGATTTTTAATTAGTTGTACAGATAAATGACCATGCGGCCATCGGGGGCCCTCTTCAGCGAGGGGGCCCTAGGCAACTGCCTACCTTGCCTACGTCATCACGACGGCTCTGTCCTGGCTGATGCCTTCAAATGAAGTTTCACAACATCCACATAATTCCCATTCTTCACTTTTATCAAGATCACCAGCCCCAGTCCCTCTATACCAAAACAGGTCCATAACAGGATGCTCCACAGATGAACACTGTTCTCTGGGTTACAAAGAGCCCCCTGATCATAATACTCATTTATCTCATCTGACCCCAGAACATTCCTCTGGAATCACATCAGAATCACTCACTGTCAATTTCACTGCTAGTCCTGCTGCTCTGTTTCCCTCCTCTGGAAACACCATTCTCTTTTGACAGTGGATGTAGATATTTTGGAGGAGTTATTTCATTTTATTTTATTCATTGTTGTGCATTTCATCAGTAACATTCAATAATCATCAAGTAAACAAACATCCACACACCCATGCTCGAAAAGGAGCAGAATGAAGAAAATCTTATATTTCCTGTCCCCTTCTAAACAATAATAGCCTTAATGGTTAGCTATACACAACTAGCTATAAAATCATACTGTATAAAGTCAGACAAACCAAACTAAATACATCCAAAGATAATACAAAATGAATACAAAACCAAGTGAAAAACTACATGTCCAGGAAGTACAAAACAAATAAATATATACCTGATGAAATGATGCAAAAGCATTATACCAGACCAAAATAAGTAAATAAATATGTCACAAGATGCAATACAAATATGAAGCAAAATGTAAAAACTTCTAACTGTTCATATAATCTCATTGTTCTTTCTTTATACACTTTTTTTCAGTTGGAATATGTTTTTACAGTCCTTCAGCTCATTATAAAGAGAATTCCAGAGTTTAACCCCCACCACTGATACACACATCTGCTTCAAAGTTGTCTGTGCGCACTGTGTTATCGCTTAGATCTGTACCAGCTGAGTCACTACAAAATGTTTTTTTTTTTGTTTTTTTTTTTAAATCAAAAACTGGATCATTTCTGGGAGTCGATGAGATGAGGGTCCATGTCTCCTGTGCTGTTTGTGTACTGTTGAACGGATGAACATTTTTTCTTGGTACTTCTTCTCAGTTCAACTAGACTGGTTTAGCTCTTTTGAAACGTTTGTCTCTCATCCAAGAGACTTCTTCAGTTCTCTTGGATGAGAGACGAAACATTTTCAAAGGAGCTAAACCAGTCCGGTTGAATTGAGAAGAACTACCAAGAAGAACGATGACCTGGGCAAATGAGAACCTACACCAGTGTTTTTCAACCTTGGGGTCGGGACCCCATGTGGGGTTGCCTGGAGTTCATATGGGGTCACCTGAAATTTCTAGTACTTGATAAAAATAAAAAATAAAAATTACTAATAAAAAAATATATGGTGAGTTGACAGAGACAATCCCAATCCATAAAAGACATGACAAACTCTGAAGCTGAAACTGAAGCACTGTGGTACTGTTTATCTGTCAAATGTTCATTGTGGTCAGTTTCAGATGCTGCAGCTCTTTCATAATTCATAGTTTGAGTTCTTGTTTGTTCAGTATTAATTGTCAGCCTTGTAAATCCAAGCTGGACTGACTGTACATATCCTGACCAAGGAAAATAAAATTCTCACTGTGTGCAGTAATCTCCACCTGGCTTTTCTGCCTGTCCAGAATAATATAGATTATATAGACTAAATGTCATCTAATATTATTGTTAATTTGCAACATAGTATAGCAAACTATTACATGATCAAAAATTAATTAATTTTAGCAAAAAAAATGTCTGAGTTCTTCGGTCGCCAGAAATGTGTGACGTTAAAATGGGGTCACAAGCCAAAAAAGGTTGGGAACCACTGACCTACACAGACAAGGAAGCAGAGCAACATCAAGTAATGATCACACATATGCTTCAAATCATTCCTCTGTTCCAGTTCCAT
This sequence comes from Sphaeramia orbicularis, assembly GCF_902148855.1. NCBI lineage: Eukaryota > Metazoa > Chordata > Actinopteri > Kurtiformes > Apogonidae > Sphaeramia > Sphaeramia orbicularis. Next base: position 37,211,227 of record NC_043963.1, read on the forward strand.
CCCTGTATTCAGAATTAACCAGTTCTCCCAGAGAGGCTACTATCTTAGAAAGAATGGACATGTGTTGGAGTGACAGTGCTTTGATGTGGCTGTGTATCTATAGAATCTCAGTCCTGTGGCTCCATTTGCCCTGGGACTGACCTGGGTCAAACTGGAGTCAGGGATGAATAAATGACATGAATAACTCAACTTAAATGGCCAGTTGTATCCAGTTGATGAGTTACATAACATGTTGGCACATACACATGTACTTCATGAAATCATCATCATCAGCACAGCCCACAAGAAGAGACACATAGTCGATTTTACACCATTAACCACCATGTCTGACACCAGGCACAACACACTGCCAAACATACTGTACTCCATCAGCTCCAAACAAGTAGATCTCTGTTTGATGACATGATGCCAGTCTGCTTGTACGTCTGGCAGCATGTCTCCTCTCATCTGCTCTGATGAAACAAATACCCACTTGTTTTGAAAGTTACAATGAAGTTTCTTTTAATGTCCTTATACACTACTGGAAAAAAACCCTTCTCAGACACCCTTAAGATGTTACACAATCTCAAATATAATCATGACATATTTGCAAAAAAATGTGTTTTGTGTTTCAAAAGGTGTAGCTACATCACACAGACACAAACAAATGCAAAGGATTTTTTTTTTTTTTTGTAATTATTGTTAACAAGAACAGTTTCAATATGTCATGCCTTGAATGTGTTTCATTATCTGCTGAAACATCCAGTTCTGACCTGGATGGAGGAGAGCATGTGCAGAGGGGAGCATGTGGGTTTGGAGAATGGAACAATACTTGGCATTCTTAATACAATATATCAGAAATGTATGGGATGTCCAAAAACTTTTTCCACCACTGTAGGATACTGAATGACAGGGATATGATAGTGATACAGCAAGAGAAGAATATGAATTATGGACTTTGTGAAGATGGGATTCTTCTATCTTAAACCTTAGTGGCAGATGACTTACATTGCTTTGTGACTTTCAGTGTTTTGTAATAATTGCAGAGGTTGTCTGTAATCTTGGGATAATCTGTTATGTCTGTAATTTGTGAAATAAAAATTCCACCATAAATGACCTATTTCAGCAGACATAGGGGTTCTGTGACAATAATAGTCTCATGCAAACTGACATCTCTGTTATCTGGAGTCATTTGCTTTTATTCTGCCTATTTCCTGCTTGAGGAATACGGAGGCTGTACTGGTAGTGATACATGAAAGTTTTTAAAGTGTTTTGGATGGAAATTCAGGGGGCTCACTTCACAGTATATTATGGATATTCTCAAAAAGACCAAACTAAAATCTGTCAGAAAAGTGACATATCAAAAGATGATGAGATGGATGATATGTAGGAACATTTTTTCTGTCTGTAAGCGGTGAATCTTCATATCAGAACCAGGGTATAATGTCGGTACATTTAAGTAAAATACAGACTTTGCATATTCTGTGCAAATACACCACATGAAATACAGATTGGGGTATTTATTTCCAAATCACTGGAGGAAAACTTTTACTAGTCTAGTCCAAGTACAGCTGTAGCTGCTTAGGAAAACTGTGTCAGAGTGAGTGTACTGTACACTTTTATTACATTGACTTTGTTTGCACACAAATTTCAGAAATTGATTATAGTAAAGGAGAACCCATCGTCATAAACATAGGTGTAGAATTCAGATGGATCTTTTGGAAATATGTCAGAATAGTTTCTTGTGGACTTTGATTTACAGTTATTCTCCCTTGGTCACAGTCATCAGAAACTTAATGAATAAGTGGGGTGTCCAGTCCTGGTCCTCGAAGGCCGGTATCCTGCATGTTTTAGATGTTTCCCTCTTCCAGTACACCTGATGGTCATTATCAGGCTTCTGCAGAGCTTGATGATAGGCTTATCATTTGAATCAGGTGTGTTGGAAGAGGGATACATCTAAAACATGCAGGAAACCCGCCTCCGAGGACCAGGATTGGACACCCCTGGTCTAAGATCATCCCAAACCTGGAGTCAGGAGCATATAACCAAAAGTCTCACATACATTTGTGGAAACCTGGGACTTTTAGATCTTCAGCCTAACACGCTCCCAACTGAGCTATTTCAGCTTTTCACTTTGTTACTTGCTTACTGAAAAACGTGCACTCTAGTTGGGGGTTTCACTAAGAAAATTGTCATAAAATTTACATTTCATTCATTCATTCATTTTCTGAACCCACTTTATCCTCACTAGGGTCACGGGGGTCACTTGGAGCCTATCCCAGCTACATAGGGGCGAAGGCGGGGTACACCCTGGACAAGTCGCCAGTTCATTGCAGGGCAAAATTTACATTTATTAAATGATTTTATTTCAGTTTTATTTTACCAGATAATTCACAAAGTGTACATATTTACAATACCTGGCCTGTTTGTTGAACTTAGCAACACTAGCTAGCCTGGTCTGTCAGCTAGCCTGGTGAGTATGTCCGCTAATGCTAGTTTTAATGTGATTATAGAGTTTATAATGTTTCAGTAAATCAATATTTATGCCAGTGGTTCCCAACCTTTTCTGGCTCATGACCCCATTTTAACATCACAAATTTCTGGCGACCCCAGACATTCAAAACGGAGACATTTTTTTTTTGCTAAAATTAATTTGTTTTTGATCATGTAATAGTTTGCTATGCTATGCTGTTGCACAGAAAGGTTTATTTTAGACAATATTTAGTCTATATAATGTATATTATTATGGACGGAGGCAGAAAAGCCAGGTGTAGATTACTGCACAAAGTGAGAATTTTATTTTCCTTGGTCAGGATATGTACAGTCAGTCCAGTTTGTATTTACAAGGCTGACAATTAATACTGAACAAACAAGAACTCAAACTATGAATTATGAAAGAGCTGCAGCATCTGAAACCGACCACAATGAACATTTGAAAAATAAACAGAACCACAGTGCTTCACTGATCTGCCTTGGCAGAGGTCTGCGCTCTCCGAGTGTTTTTCTAGTTTTCTATGTAAGTGAAGTGTTATGGAACCATACCCCCTAACCCTGCTAGAGTTTCTCCATAGATCTGTTTCTATCTGTATCTGTGTCTGTACTGGTGTTTTTTTCATGTGTTACAGCCCTGGTGACAATAACCACACACTTAATGCAGCCTGAAAGCCTGATTAAGTATAAATGTATAAATTATGCATTATTATTGGACTGTAAATCCTTAAAATGCTTCAGTGATGAAGAAATGCACAAAGTGGTATTTGGATCAATGAACTCAAACACATCCAGTATTTCATGGAAGTCATTCCTTTTAAAATGAATGACCCTCCATTAATCTGTAGTTCATTTTATAATGGAGGTGAGATGCTTTCAGGCATGTTTTAAGTGTAAAATCATATTTTTTTGGTTTGAATTTCAGTAATGGAAACCACTGAACGTGCAGGTAAGAACAGTTTTTTGATACAGAGATGACAAATGGATGCACCAAATACAGTTTAGCTGTACTAAATCCAGCCATCTGTCAGTGTGTGCAGGCTTTCCCTCAGCTCCACCAGCCTCTTATAGACGGATGAGAGGAGAGAGACAACAGGAGCACATTGTGGTTGCTATGCAGATGGAGCTAGCAGCCGTGTTTTCCTCCTCCCTTTCTCTTCCACTTTCCGAGTTCAAGTGTCATACCCATTTTGAGAGCTATTAGCCTTTTTAACTTGAGTGGATGTGGAGCCACGTGGGCATTTTGCTGCTGTCTTTACTGGAAGATCCTCCACTGTGTTGCTAAATTATTACTTTTTCCTCTGATCATGTAAAACATAATTTATTTTTTTTGTTTTGTTTTGGAGGTTACTTCTGTGCCACTCTGCTTTTGGCCGTGGCTGTAATTTAGGTTTCAGATATATCCTTACAACTCTATCAGAAGGTTTGTTACAGTTGAGTCGGCGTTGTGCTCTTGTTACATCTACAAACAATTTTACTGAAAAAAATCGGGCTCATTTTATAACCAGAATATTAAAGATCGTCTTCACTGTGGCATCATGATATATAAATATCCATCTCTGTAATTCAACATCATAAACTGTCTCTAAGTGCAGACAGCATGTTTCACATTTTGTTCTTGTGGTTTATATAGTATAGTCACGTTGTGCTTTGTCATGTCCTTACTTCTTCCCTTCTTACCATTTTTTTGTGCAGGATAATATTTTTATACAAGAAAAATTATATTACAACAATGTTGCAAGATATGATATTACAATACTCACTGAAATACTTAAGACACGCTTTACTTAAAATTCAGTAAAAAAAGCAATGTTTAAAGGTTATTAGAAATTGAAAATACATACAAATATATTTATCTGATCTAATAAATCTATATCTGATTCATCATTAGCCAAAAAAAACAAAAAAAACAAAAAAAAAAACAACCAACCAACCAACCAACCAACCAACTTTCTTCTTTATATTCAAAGTACATGACTAGTGTGTACTATTGATTCTTAAGAATATCATATAAGTGTAAAAAAAATGCCTGTTAAACATTTGTTGAGGCAGTTCTGATTCTAACTGATGTTTCAGATTTTAATGGTTTCATGCTCTCTTTTGCAGTTTCAGCTTCTTTTTTATCATCAGTATTTTTGAATCCATATTTAATACACTCAAGGTTATAGGTGTGTTTCAATGTCTTGCATGTGATCGACAGTGTAATTATTTGTCTTTCCACAGCAATTGTCAGCCTTCTGCACATCTGTCAAAATAAAAGTCTGACATCAAATTGCTATGTATTTCAAACTTTTTAAAAAAAATTTTTTTTAACCACACACTCCATGAGCTGTTCAGAATGAGTGTGCAGCACACTTCTGGGTCTAGACTCATCACATGAGAGAGTGGTGTTTAAACTACAGTCATATATTTGCACCTATAATGCTGCCTTCACATGCTATCAGGAAGATGATAATTTCCATTTGTATATTCAAAATTGCTAGTGTGTTGTGTTCAAGTGCTTTTGATGTTGTAGTGAAATGAAAAATGGCTGACACACAATGTATCGTGACCTGCCACCTGGGTAAAACAATTTTTGATGTGTTAATTCATCTGCTACAGCATTATTTTTCATTCATTCATTCATTCATTCATTAACATATATAGAGACGAACAACCAATCACTCTCATATTCATACCTTAAACAATTAACCTATTAATGCATGTCTTTGGAAGCCAGAGTTCCCGGAAAAAACCCACACACATGGGGAGAACATGCAAACTCCACTTTTTGCTTTTTGTAATTTTTTTTTTTTTTTTGCAAATTGTGTCTACTATAAATGTGCAAAATCATCAGCTAACAGCGGCAGAACATTAATAAAAGCAGTGTTTATCAATCACTGTCTTCTCAGTGTCTTGTTGCTCTCCCCCATGTTGAAAAGTTCGAAGGTTATTTTCACCTTAGCAACTCGTGTATCAAAATCTGTTCCCAGTTCCCCAGTGGAAAATATGACATGAGGGGGCGTTCCGCAGATCAGTCCTCCCCACAGCCATCAGAGTTTATAACAGTTCTCAGTGAACGCCCCACCCCTCATATCACACCATGTACATCTGCAGCCATGATGATGGAGATGTAAATATGTAAATAGTATTTAATTTTTCATTCAAATTCTTTATTTATCTTATCTTTATAAATATCTATATAAATACCAAATTTTAAATTTTCTCTTTATATTTTTCATTTTCACTCGTGTGGTTTTAACTACCTGACTTTTCTCTCTGCGATTGTTTGTTGTACGTTGCACTGTTAACTGTGAAATTTACCCCATGGTGGGATGAATAAGATCTTATCTTATCTTATCTTATCTTATCTTATCTTATCTTATCTTATCTTATCTTATCTTATCTTATCTTATCTTATCTCATCTTATCTTATCTTATCTTATCTCATCTTATCTTATCTTATGTGCAATTGTCAAGTTTGTAAGTAGTGTTTACCATAATTCCCATTGCACATGAAGGCAGCATAAGTCCACCAGGGCACTAAATATAAGCATTTTCACAGCTTGGTCATCTTCTTTCTGCCAGACTGCTCCATGATCCCAACTATCCTAAAGTGAAATGCCCACGAACCATGACAACAAAAAAACAAAACAATAAGTGGAACCAGTCCAGGCCTGTGAGCGGAGATAAAGACATAATGATCTGTGAAGAGCAGCAGGATTATTTCTCCTTCAACTATCCTAAAGGGAGTTTCCCCCCCTCTGCAGAAGCATTACGTGTTTGGTGTGAGGCTCAGTCTCTGTGGGCCGCTAATGGACAGCACTCACCATCCTCTTCTGTTCATGTGTGATATGTGTGGGAGAAACACGGCTAAACATGTCCTAAATGTCGGAGTCAAAGAACATTGAAACTGACCTTTAAACCTACCGCTCCATCGATGTCGACCCTGGTGGACCATATATCACCTCAGCTCCACCACTGCTCTTCACCTCACCAAACAACAACACAACGACACATCCCACACACAACATAGACTATATTTAGCCACAGCTAACTTTTTAGGCTAATTTAGGCCTAATATTTGTTAAACCAGTAATACACTGCAAAAATGTAGGTAAATGAGCACACACACTGTAAAAAACAAACAATTTACTTCATAAAAAAGGTTAAAGGTGGTGTTAACTAACATCAAGTTGAATTAAAGGAACTTAGATAATTTTTGGTTAAATTAATGTAATTCCAATAGATGTTAGTGACAGAATCATTGATATAATAATATGGAAAATGAAAAATCACAGTAAAGTATTTATACAATTTGTGTCAAATTGTGCTTTAAAAAAAAAAGTATCTATCTATCTATCTATCTATCTATCTATCTATCTATCTATCTATCTATCTATCTATCTATCTATCTATCTATCTATCTATCTATCTATCTATCTATCTATCTATCTATCTATCTATCTATCTATCTATAGTGTAACTGTGAAAAGTTGTTATTCTTTAACAATGATTAAAATTATTTAATTACATCTAAATAACTCAGGACTTGGTTTATATCAAATTCATTTTGTGAAATATTCACAAACCGAACATATTTTGTGAGAACATTTGATTAACTTTAAACTTAAAATACATTTACATTTAGAGACTGAAGTCTGTTCACCAATAGCAGATGTCCTTTTGTAATTTCTTGAAGTACTTGATAATCACAGTTTTTTAAACCTATTAAGGTGACAGATGTTGTAGCAACTTCTTCCCTCTCTTTTTGTTTGTATGTTTTGCAGTGTTGCTTCAGTCACTTCCCATTACTTTGGTACTAAATTCTTTCTTCCTTTTTTGCTGAGCAGCACTCTTTAAAAGCAGGTTCCTGTTTTCTTTTTCTGAAAAACAAAACTTAGTTAACATACATGGACGAAACACCTCAAATCCAGTCCTGTAGGAACCAGCGGAGTCTTTCACCAACACCATGTGATTATCATAAGAAAAGTTTGGTCAGCGATGTGTTTACTGTCAGCTTCCACATGAACTGCAGAGAAAATGATTTCAGATCAGCACACATGCATGAAGCCCTGAGTTAATGGTTTTATGTGATAAATTTTTTTTTTTTTTCATTTTTCTATTTTTTTAAATTTTATTTTATCAGTGAGTCAATATTCTGGCGGTTGGAACAATTGGTCATTTCCTCTTCTAATCCAGAAGACTCAAATATTGCTCATTATAAGATCATTTGTCCTGGATTCAGAGGAAAATATCACAAAGTATCTGAGTTTGTAATGATGAATGAAGATCTGCAGAGTTTTGCACATTTTTTCTTCAATTCTTATTACAAATCAGGATTTTGTAGTTATCAGTCACGTTATTGAGGCTGGTAGTGATAAAAACTCAATGTCCTCGACAACTACCAGTCTGGGATTTTTTGCATTTTAATCATTCCTCTGTCTCTGACCCTCTGTCCTGTCTCATATCCTGATACGTTCTCTTATTGAATAAAGGCAAATTTACTAATGATTTACTTTATTATATAAACATTTAACATGCATTTGTCATAGATTCCGTAAAAACCTAAAACTTGAACTCTATTTTTCCCACTCTGTTACTCTGGAGGTTGATATTCTCCTATTTATTTAAATTTTTTGTATTCTTCCTCAGTGTGTAGACATTTACACATACACACATTATCTAATCATGTGGTTTTATATCTTATGTAGCAGTATGGTCTGAGTGGAGGATTATTTCATGTCAGTGTACCTGTTGAAATGACAGTAAAGTCACCTGAAGTGACTTGATTTGACTATAATTAGTTTCATCAGCTTTTACAATGCAGCTCTCACATTATGAAGTAAATAAAAGCACAAAGGCAAAAAAACACACAAATAAAGGCACAAATTCACCTACTTCTAAGGTGCATAGAGAAGGAGAAAAACTTTTTTTTTCAGGTAAAGGACTCCAGCAGCAAATAGAGAACAACAAAGTTTGGTCAATTCTAACTTTAGAGTTAAAGGAGTTTGTTTCATCAGAGACATGCATTGATAGGTTGTCTGTCAATCTAAATTGGCTGTAGGTGTTAGAGGGAATGGTTGTTCATCTAAATATATCAGCCCTGCGATAAACTGGCGATACATCCAAGGTGTACCTGCTTTCACCAGTAGGTAGCTGGGATTATAAACACTGGCTCTTATGAAGACTGAGGACTGAGGGACTGAGGGACGGACGGACGGACGGACGGACGGACGGATGGATGTTCTATGAGAAATGCTGCTGGGGTCATTGACCTGTTATGGCTTTTACATGAAATCAAACAAACAAAACCCAGGGATGGAAAACATTGGAAGTCTGACATTTAGAACTAAATTAAACTCCATTCACTGATGAAGACTGGGATGTTTGATTAAAAGGTCTATAACAGCTTCTACATGAATACTGAGTACGGTTTGATACTTGAGCTGTCTTCATATCAGAAAAGGGGTAAAAATGACTTAAACAGTAATTGACTAGAAACCTGCATTTACTACAACAGGGGTGTCAAACTCATTTTAGTTCAGGGGCCACATTCAGCTTAATTCGATCTCAAGTGGGCCAAACCATTAAAATAATAGGATAAAAACCTATAAATAATGACAACTCCAAGTTTTTTTCTTCATTTTAGTGCAATAAAAACATTTAATTATGAAAGTATTTACATTTGCAAACTATGTTTTCACCAAAAAGATGTGAATAACCAGAAAAAAATTAATTTCTTTAGAAAAATAAGCTAAATTTTAATAATATTAGTTTTCTCTTCATTTTAGTGCAATTAAAACATTGAATTATGAAAATATTTACATTTACAAACTATCTTTTCACCCAAAAGATATGAATAACTAGAACAAAAATTTAATCCCTTGAGAAAAATAAGCTAAATTTTAACAATATTAGGCCTCAACTTATCACTTGTACATGTGCGTTACACACAATGTTACACAAACATAATATTGTTGAAATTTTGAAGTTTGGAATATGTAACTAAAATAATAATGTCTACAATATTATTTGTCAACTTATTAACACAACTTACAAATCGGATCTACAAATCCACAAAACTTGTAGTAACAGACAGAATATTGTTAAAATTGTACTTAATTTTCAGGTTGTTCATATTTTATTGTAAGGGTTAATAGACTATTATTTTACTTTAGATCACATTGAGCTAAAATCAGTTCAACACCTTTGACTGTTCATATCTTCAGTGTAATTTTTGCACTCCATAAAATCAGACTGGACCCTTTGGAGGGCCGGTTTTGGCCCGCGGGCCGCATGTTTGACACCTGTGTACTACAAGCAGCTGAGATGTATGAATGCGTATACAACCTTCAAGTTCTCTAATTGTCTTTTTCCCATTCTGCAAAAAGACAAACAATCAACTTTCACCAAGTGACCCTGCTGACTGGATTTGTGCCAACAGGTATAAAATAGCGCAGTGGCCTCACATGTTTCTTAGAAGTCAATAGAATAGATGGAAAATCATGCACTGCATTTCTGAGAAATATTTACAATTGTTAAACTAACTTACAAACAATATAATAAATCAAAGTGACTCATGGACTGATCATTTTTCTCTGCATCTGTTCTCAAACCTGGAGTCATGTAAACATCAGTGAAGTTCATGAAACTTTGAACTGGATGAAGTCTTGGAGGCTGCTTTGAAGCTCTTTACTACCACTTAGTAAGTTCATGTAACTGGGGGCTGAGAGTCGTTAGACAGGAGGGATGTCTTATGTAAGAGCTCTGGCCATTATTCTAAAGACAGGCGGGAAATAACACAGCCATTAGTATGTGCATTTGCCTCCTCGCTATGCCCTCTCAAGTCACTCAGATCCTGGGTCCATTTAGATACGTTCCCATGGAGTCACTTCCTGACACTTTCAAAGGAAATAATTACAAAATGGATAGGAGTTCATGAATATTTATTAGTCCAATGACTTCCATCAAAACATACTGTAAAGGCCTCTGTTGTAATGTAACAGAGTGAACATGCCTTCTTGTTACAGTAATACTACATTGCAAACTTTCGATCTACAGCACAGTAGGCCATTACTTATAGATAATAAAGTCTTTACATCTTTCTGAATTCCATGAGGAGTTCGATTATGAGAACATGATTCTTTCTCAGCAGCGGTCTAATCACTGCCCACTTGCTCTTTGGCCGTCATTACAAATGGGGCGTTTCAGAGCTGCACCACAACACAGTGCTTCAACTTGTGCAATCATGTCTTTGGACTCGGCCTGACCAAACTAAATGGCTGATGCATTAGTGATGAAGCCTCCCTCAGGTAGGGGGAGGATCATTAAGGCGCCAGCGTTGTTCATCAAGGGATTATTGCGCTATCTTCAGCTCCTCATACAGTGAAGTTGTTAAATATTTGATATTTCTGTCTGTTTCCTGCCAGGTCAGGTGGGTTTTTTTATTGATCAGGGTCTTTTTATTTTCAATTTTCAAATGTACAAGAAACATTCAACCTGAACATGAAACTGTTATATCAAGTTTCTATCCAACACCCCACCCCCCATCCCCACCCACTCCAGGTACTGGACCTTCAACAAGTTTATGTACTGCTGGACATACTATAAATACATGCACAATATATAAAACCCTGTCAAATATATGTACAGACACATACATATATCATCAAATAAGGACGTACATTTTACATATATCCTGAGTGTCCAGCTAGGGTCAAAGTGCAATATATGTTTATCTCTGCTGTTTCTTGGTTGGCTGACATGCTTGATTTTATTCTGTATATATCTTTACACTTTTTTTCCTTTTCTTTTTAACTGTTTGCACAAAGCACCACAAGAGAGTTGTGTCTTTTAATTTCATTGTACATATGTATGATGACAATAAAGGCATTCTATTCTGTTCTATTCTATTCTATTCTATTCTATTCTATTCTATTCTATTCTATTCTATATATGTACAGATATACACACACATGCATATTTGTAACTTCACACACACAAATAAATACGGGTCAGATGTTTTGATTGGACGTAGGTGCATCAGACTTGTGTGTTTGAGGAAACTAATGAGAGGTTAATATAGCTGAGAACTTCAGATTTTTCTTCCCAATTGAACCTGTTAAACCCTGGGTCATTTGTTTCTTGTCGTAATCATTTCATTGTAACAGAAAACGATGGATGAACTGAAAGAAGAATCTTCATTAATATAAAACCAAGTTTTGATGGGAAAACGGTAGAACAAAGGTAAGACAAATTTCCCAATCATCGCTTCATAATGTGACCTTCAGTTTTACTTTTCTTTGTCTTGTTCAAAGAGTTTTAACAGTAGAGAAATAATACTGGTCCTGTTGGATTTGCTTAGTGGTAGCTAGGGATGTAACGATATGAAAATTTCATATCACGGTTATTGTGATCAAAATGATCTCAGTTATCATTATTATCGTGGCATTGTTGAAATATGCTCAAAATGTTCAAAACTACTTATACACACACTGAAATAATGGAACCAAGTTGTATTTTGAAAAAAAATGAATAAATAACACACAATGTACTTTCTGTTGCAGAAACATTAAAATATTAACATGTAAACATCAAACATACAAATGTGCATTAAAGATAGCACCTTATGGACATAAGGGATATCTGCACTAGGGGTGGGAATTAATAGGATTTTATCAATATCAATGCCATTGTCCATTCTGCTTACTAATCAAATTCCTTATAAATTCTCCGATCGATTCCTGAGTGTTTTTTTGAGTGTGAAAAAAAGTAGTTGGACAGGTCATAGAGGAGCTTGTTTGACCATTTTCCAGATCAAATTATTCAGTGTCACGTATATACACCATTATACATAAAAAACAGGAAGTGAAACAATCATATTTTCCTGAACTGTTTAATGAACAAATGTAAATATTCTGAAAGAATGAGGATTTTAAAACATGTTAGGGTGATCTGATCCAGACTGGTCAGTGGTTCACTCCTGGTGAGTGACAGACCAACCTCAACAGTGGACTCTGGTCCAGTTCCTCTGGAGGTCAGTCTCTGGATTTACTGTTGAATGTCCTTCAGTTCATAAAGCCTCCTGTCCTTTGGTTTTTCCACACATCTTGTCTTTGTACAGTTGAAGTTCACTCATTTGGGCTCATTTGAACTGGCATGAGTTTGTCCTGAGTACCTATACTGAGACAGTTTCTCTGCTGGGTGAGGATCTGAAGCAGCGGGGGCCGGGGAGGGGGTTAACAGTAGTGCGGACCAGGTTCAAGCACTCGCTCACTCGGACAGACCGGGTCTGCGCTCGTACGGACCGGGTCCATGCGTGCGCTCAGATGGACCGGGTCCTTGCAGGAGCCCATTATCCCCAAACTCTGGAGCTCTGTCCATGCAGGTGCCTTCCACCATATTTTCAGAGGTCAAACATTACAAACTGCACACACACACACACACCTGGAGTGCCACTGCTTCTCCAGGAACTGAACAGTATCACCGTTATTTCCAAAGCGCGGTAATCGAACACGGCTATCATAATAATTAGAATTTAAACGGTAATACTAACCGTCGGAAATTTTACCATGGTTTATCATTATACCAGTAATGTTACATCCCTAGTGGTAGCTTTTCAGCGCAAAGTTTGTCACATTGGTCTGAAATTATTCATGACATATGCTGGTGTCCAACTGTCAGCTTGTCTTATTATATTTGCCCATTTAAAGGAGTGATATTTTTCTTTTTTAAATGGAATGACGCATTTTAAAACATTTCCCTATCATCTACATAAACTGTAAATGCTATGCTTGGGTCTGAATTCTTCATTAATTCAACTCCACAGGTCCATCTTCAACCCTATTTCTGAGTAATGACACCAGAAAGGTCGTTTTGAGCACTGGCCCTTTAAATGCAAATGAGTCACTTCCCACCCCACCCCCTCCAGGTTGTTGACCGTGCTCTGTCTTGTTCAGCCACTTGTGTTCGTTAATACAACCAACAACTGAACATTTTAGGGAACTGACTCGAAGTTTGGACATATTTTCAGTATGGACTACAACCGCTGCTGCTGACAAACAATTATGTCGTAGTTGGAGAAATGTTTGTCGGAAGTCTCGACCTTGTTTGTGCAAATGTCATGATGTAACTAGTTATAAAATGTAACAAACTAAGAAGGAATTTAAACGGGTTGTAGAAATCCACTCCATTTTTGCCAAAATTAATATAAAGATAACTTTGCAGCACCTGGAGGGTTCAGATTCAAACTGTTTGAACTATTAGGGTCTAAATGCACAAATAAATAAACCAAAGACTAATACAAGTGGGTTTAGCAAAATATGACCCCTTTAAGTGCTTGTTGTTTGGATTGTGTTCTGTTGTCTTTAAGCTAACATTCTTCTGGTTATGTGTATGTATAGCATGCGTATTTTATTACCTCTGTCGGCCATGGTCCTCTTATGGTGCCAGTGTTAACGGAACTATGACGATCCACATCAATACAATATTTTCTGCAAAAGTCAAAGAATGGTTTTCACTCTATAGACACAGACACACATGTATGTATGTTTGTATGGTGTGACACATGTTCACAGTTCTGAAGATTTCATTTTAGAGCTGGAACCACTATTCAATAAAGTGATTAGCTGTCAATGATCAATAATCAGTTTGAGAATTTTTTTCAGAAATAAATTTCTCACATTTCTTAAAAGTGAATATTTTCTGGTGTGTCTCCTTCTCTGTGACACTAACTGAATATATTTAGAGAAAAACAAGACAGGATGGGTTCTGGGAAACAGGTTTTTCCCAATTTTCTCATATTTTATGGATCAAACAACTGATTAGGATCACTGTCTAAAGACACTCAAAGCTCCAGTTCTGTTTAAGCTTTATCCTCCTGGCTGATGTCTTCAAATGAAGTTTCACAATATCCACAAGATTCTCATTCTTCAGTTTTATCAAGATCACCAGTCCCTCTATGCCAAAACAGGTCCATAACAGGATGCTCCACAGATGGACACTGTTCTCTGGGTTACAAAGAGCCCACTGATCATAATACTCATTTATCTCATCTGACCCCAGAACATTCCTCTGGAATCACATCGGAATCACTCACTGTCAATTTCACTACTAGTCCTGCAGCTCTGTTTTCCTCCTCTGGAAACGCCATTCTCTTTTGACAGTGGATGTAGATATTTTGGACCAGTTATTTCATTTCATTTCATTTCATTATGGTTGTGGACCAGATGTGTCCTTTTCCCTAAATAATCAATTTCTCTCAATTAAGGACAACCTACAATTAGTGGCAGACATTAGTTTAGTGACCTTTGGTTTATCAATTAGCAACCTTGACCATTTCAGCCAAAATCTAATCAGTTCATCTTAAGTTCAAGTGAATGTTAACGTCAGAACGGAAGATGTTCAGACTTGAGGTCACAGCAGTCTTGACCTTTGATCTCTGACCACCAAAACCTTCTGTTTAATCATTATTTCTGTTTGTTCCACATCTAAGTGAATGTTTATGTCAATTTTGTTCCTTAAATATTGCATTTCTAGTACAATGGGCTCAACAATAGACTGACTGTGTTACAGAGCTGCACCATGGACACGTCTAAAAACTAACGAAAAATGTCAACGCAGATTAATCCATTACCATTATTAATCTGATTAAAAATTTTAATGCAGTTAACCGATCTACAGTGGAGAATGACTCTGAACATGTCAAAGTAGAGCTAGCGTCACGCTGGTCGCACATGTGCAAATGGGCAGTTGATCCAGTAGTCAGAACCAACCCATAAAGATGGAAGACACTAAACAGCACGTTGGCCCTCTAGATGGAAATATGAGAACAAAAAACCCAAGACAGAACAGTTGACTGTCATTAAGCATTATGCACACTCTGCAAGAAGGAGTTTTCTTTTCCCTGAAGCACTTCCAGCTTAAAATACCACATTTACGTGAAGCATACATTAGTTGGGAATTCTGCTAGCACTTTGGCTAACGCGTTGCCCAGCTTGCGACAAGTCTGTTTGCTCATACAAAATGAAACGTGATTAATACAGATTAAAAATGAATGATATTTAATTGTGATTAATCAAAATTAATCCACAGCAACCGTGTGATTAATCTGATTAAAAATTGTAATTGTTTGACAGCACTAGTAAAAAGTTAAAGATCTGGTAAGAAGTTACATATCAAAATCTCTCAGCTGTCCTTCAAGTAATTGAGTATACAGTATTGAGCTAGAAAATGGACCAGCACTGGCTATGTGGTTAAAATCATGTGTAAAAATTTTAATTTCTTTTCAGAAACAGTTGTTTTGGATAAATCTGGCCAATCCAGATGATTTTACCTGTGATGCATCATTTACTTCTGGTAAATCTTCAAATCTTGGTTATTTCTCGGTAACTATTTGTCTTCATTCTGTAGATCGTTACCTGTTCCTTCATCTGATCAAAACCATCTTCATGTGCACGGCAGCATCAGGAGACAGATTTGGTGTACACATGAAACCATAGCAACTAATGACAATCTCTAGAGGAGCAGCTTCAATCAATGCACTGATCAATGCAACAAATAGAGCTCCTCAACATCTGAAGACTCCCAGGGAAAGCCCACCCTGGTCCTCCTGTCGCTGTGGGAGCATCATCCTGCAGCTCTGGTGATCTTTCATTGGTCATGAACCTAAAGAGGCATATGTGGTATGAAAAAGGGAAACATGAGGGGATGGTTCATTTTTAACACACTAGAAGCACAGCTCATCAATCAGCTGCAGCGCTTATCTAAATGTCAGTGTTATACATCGCAACCTTGATAGCATTTCATATCTTCTAGCAAAATGAAACACATTATTTTATAGAAATCACTCAAATGGAAAATATGTTCCCTTTAGTCACACCACAGATTTACTATTATGCCATTTGAGAAGAAGTTGTATTTTCAGTTATGATGCCAGACTGACTGAGATCAATATCACGGCATCAACTTACATGATTCCTGCCAAACGCTGCTGAAGCAGAATGTGAACCAGTGAACGGATTCCAAATATTTCCAGAGATCCTGACAGCTGCTGCCACCTCGCTCCTTGTACTCATCCCAAGGAAAACAAGCTCAGATTTCCATCTGTTCAATAGTCTGGTGTGTGAATTAGAAGAGTAAAGTTTATTAGTTAACCTTTTATTTTTACACAACGTCATTTGGGAAGAATTTGATAAACTGTTTCTATTTTAATTAGCAATGAAATGTTTTTGTTGTTAACTTGGACATTAATTTGTGATGAATCATGTGACATTGATACTCAGTTTATTGTACTGAAAGATCAGTACACTTCAGGAAAACACATGCAAATGATCAAAACATCAAAACAATAATCAGTCAGCAGGTCAAGACTCAATTCCTTTTGGTTTCACATTGGGCATGAACCCCAGTCAGATCTTCATACCACAAACTCCTCATCTCTTCCTCATGTGAACACTCTTAATCTCAGCTGACTTCCTGCAGCTGGAGCTAAATTCAAGATTCAAGATTCTGCCCACAAGGCAGTGCAGTAAGGAAAGGAATGAAGTCACACGAATATAAATATAATAAATATAATATAGATATGACAAGTGGAAAACTACTATATTACAATAATCATCAAACTCTCATATGTACATAGTGCAGAAACCACAGCAGAATGTTTATAGTGCATAATGTGTATTGTGCAAATGTTACATATATATGTATGTTTATGTATATCTGTGTGTATATGTATTTATATATGTGTGTTTGTGTGCATATGTGTGTATGCGTGTGTGTGTGTGTGTGTGTGTGTGTGTGTGTGTGTGTGCAGACAGCGAGCCTCATCATGAACATACGACTGTTTTTTTTTTTTGTAAAAAAAAGAGAAAAAGAGTCAGATTCAGGTAAGACTGTAAGATCAACTTGTGTAACTTCATTTTCCACAGCAACCAAATATTCTATTAGAATGATGTTGTAATTTGGATAAACGTACCAGTTTATCTCTCTTATTAGATATAAAACACATTGTTTAGTTATTTGCCTTTTGGTTAAAGCACAAAGAGAGAGAGGGGAGCAGAGAGACACTTAACATATACACTGGTCTACAATTTTTTAGAAATTATCTGCCTCAGAGATTAAATATGGTAAATGTTACATATTTTAATCAGGTTAATTGGAAAACAAATGACAAAAGTGCTGGTTTTCTGATGTTTTGACGGTATATGATAAAGTGTTAGTCTACATTTACAGGGTGGGGAAGCAAAATTTACAATATTTTGAGGCAGGGATTGAAAGACAGTGTATGACCAATATTGAAAGTCATGAGAATTTATTTGCCACAAGAAAATTGACATAATAGAAAATGTTTTTATTCTATGTGTCCTCCTTCTTTCTCAATAACTGCCTTCACACGCTTCCTGAAACTTGTGCAAGTGTTCTTCAAATATTCGGGTGACAACTTCTCCCATTCTTCTTTAATAGTATCTTCCAGACTTTCTCGTAATAGTTTTGCTCATACTCATTCTCTTCTTTACATTATAAACAGTCTTTATGGACACTCCAACTATTTTTGAAATCTCCTTTGGTGTGACGAGTGCATTCAGCAAATCACACACTCTTTGACGTTTGCTTTCCTGATTACTCATATGGGCAAAAGTTTCTGAAAAGGTATGGATAATAGTGTTAGGTATGATTATGACATCAATATAGGTTTGGTTTCAAAACAATTGACGTAGTGCCTGCTGAGAAAAAACAACTAAATGTTCATTGTAAATTTTGCTTCCCCACCCTGTATATTGGTTTATGTACATTTATCCAACAGATTTATGAATGTTCCACTGATAGAACCTGTAAAGTGAATGTATTGTCATGTGCAGACAGTGTTTCGAAGTAGATCTGGTAGCTCTGACACTAATATTCCTCTGGAGTTAAACCCATTCTCTCATATATGTATATGTTGAGGAGCTGCTGTAACAAAATGGAGGATTGTCCTTCACCAGAATTTAGGGTTAGGGTTAATTTCTTTTGATTCCAATCCATTCCTCTTTTACTGTGGCTCAGCATTTAAATAACTTTTATCAGATTTGATGGTTTAGTCACAGAGTTTCTCATACCCAAAAAATGTTATGCTTTTCTTTCACAAATGTGGGAACAATGGTCTGAAATTGTGTTAAAATGTACAAAACAGTGAAATTTCTCTTGCCTGGCCAGCCTGCACTCTGGGTGTTCTGCACCCCTAAACCTCTGATCCTAGAATCACCCCAGATAGATAGATAGATAGATAGATAGATAGATATGGCTAGTATTTTCCTCCCATCTCTCATGTCACTGTCATCTGCAGTTACTGTTGTGTGTGTGTGTGTGTGTGTGTGTGTGTATATCTACATGTGTGTATGTGTTCTTGTGTAATATAATATTTACATATTTGCAGTTCCAGTGTTACTCTTGGTCATGACCTGGGAGGGAGTTCTTGACGCATGAGGAAAAAAGTTATCACTGTGTGTCAACCTAAATGTAATTTAAAGTTTTAACGTTTTGATTCATGTCATCTGTACTCACAACCCCGATTCAGAAGTTTTCTTGATTTGTTTATACTTGCTGTATTTGCATGTGTTTTCTTAGGTTGTGGTGCTCGTGGAGTGTTCCCTCTCTCTGTTGAAGGAGTAAAGTTTACCTATGCTCATATATGCACTTGATTTCCATTTACCATTGAAGTCAATCTGACATGCATTTTACAAAAGATGATATGGAAATCTGAAGACTCAAGAGCATAGATTACGAGGATGGATTTAACAGGATGAAGTATCAAAATGTTTTTCCCCCTATTCATTAGATTTAGATTTATGTCAAATAAATTATAATTAAACCAACAAAGCAACAAATTCAGTGTGTAAAAATATAAATATCCTACTTCTTCTCCTTCTTCATCTTCTTCTTCTTATTATTGGTAGTAGTAGTAGTGGTAGTATTCTTATTATTTTACATATACTGACATTTCAACATCCACACAGAACCTGAAAAAATTTGTGACATCATTGAAAACCCCTGTGAAAAAGAGCCAATGCAATATACAGAATTTAATCAAAGACTCGGGATGAATTGTTTGATGACCTGAACATAGAAACAGCTCAAGTGAGGCAACCATTTCCCCTCTGTTTGTTTTTTCCTTTTGGATGAGCAATAAGTTCTGTGCAAGGCTTTCTGCACTGCTCTGAGAGCTGCAGAGGTCAATTATTTGACGCAAAGTGAAAGGAAGCAGGATGCAATGAAGCGATTTCAAGAACCACCCAAAATTCATCTTGGAACAGTCGTGTGTAAAGGGATAAAGGTGACAAACAACACTGATACAGAGTCAAACATGAACAGGTTTACACAGTATTTGTTGTTTAAAGGTAAAAGACCTGGCAGATGAGGATAATCCTTCAGACAAAACCACATGAGAGAAAAAAAGTTCAGAGCGCATCATGGTCATTCAGCAATTATCGCTGGACTCCACTCCTGCCGGACCACAACGCACCTTGTCTTCCTGAATCCCAATTAGATGGTTGAGGTGACTGTGGCCCCAGACACCCACTGACAACCAGTACCTTTAATAATAGCTGAACTGTGAAGTGGAGAACCTTTTATTGTTCCTGCACTGGGGTTTGTGGTAAGATAAGGTAAGACAAGACAAGACAAGGCAAGATAAGATAAGGCAAGATAAGAGAAGAGAAGACATGGTAAGGTAAGATAAGATTGGATACATGTTTACTGTCATTGCACAATCATACCAAGTACGTGGTACAATGAAACTGTAGCACTGCCCCACATGGTGCAAAAGAGAAGGTATGCACATGCAAAACCAGCACAAACAAGTGGTGCCAGGCACAACAAACCCCGCCCCGCGCACATGTTGTAGCTTATTTTAGCATTGATCCAGCTGATGTCATCATGTAAACGTGTGTGCTGATGTCAGCATATCAATTACCTCTATATATGTGCCAAGTAAATTGAAACAAAATTGACGTTTTTATAGACATTTGAAATTTCGCCCTTAAAAGTAAATGGGAGAAGAAAAAAGATTTTAAAAAATTCATAAGAAATTTGATCTTTGACCTACTTTTCCCAAAAGGTAACCACATCTATTCTGGGTCACTGGGAATCTATAAACTCAATTTGGTATGAATTCAACCAATAGTTTTGCTGCTGGAGTGTTAACAAACAAACAAACTGATACAAAAACCTTGCCTTCCCTTCAGGGGGCAGGGTAAATATACACAGGATAAACACTACGTGTGCAAAAATATGTATATGTGCAAACTGTGCATATCTGTGACAGATAAACACGTTTGATGGATAAAAATACAAACTAAACACAACAATCCTTTGCAGAGAAAACGCTCAGTTACTGTTTCTATTTATAATAAAAGTCAGTTATTCATCTTCAGATAAAAGCTGTTTGTTCTGGTGAGGTTGAAGGGTCACAGGTAAACAGGAAGGTGTTTAAAGAGCTCCAGGAAAAGCGAGGGGGAGAGCGGCCATCCCTGAATCCATCTGAGGTAACGTAAACAAACAAGCTTTTAGACAAACCCCGCTGACTGACTACATTAATCAGTTCTTGGTAAGTCTACCTGTAAGCATTTGTTTTACATTTATGTCAGTTAGACAGTTTTATTGTTCAGAATCATTGCATGGGATCATGTTTTTTTTAATTTTTTTATTATTATTATTTTTTAATCAGTAGGTTGCTTTTAACCCATGTTTTAGTTGTTCTTCCACTTTTCACACCAAGGACATCAGTTGCTCTCACTAATATGGACTTTGTGAAGTGCAGATAATCAGAAGTGCACTCAAGAACAGTAACTGTAGCTTATATAAATCAAATGTACAAGTGTCCATGAGTCATGTTATTTCCAGTCCTGAGTAACACACTGTGCCGACCGCTGCAGCAATATCACTGTGATTTCCTGAACCACGGATTTAAAATCAATTCTGTATATTTTGGTGTCTTCATACCCCAGGTTTTCATCCATCCCTCTGCTTAGGAGATCAGTTGTCGGTGCTGTGTCTTCATTTGTGTATCTGTAGGATATGTTTAACCCATAAAGACCCAGTGCTACTTCTGTGTCAGTACCCAAATGATTTTTCTAAATGTTTAACCTTTCTTAACTGATTTATTGCCATTTATTCTGATATTACGCTCTATATTTAGCATTTTTAAGTATAAATCAGATATTTTCCTGTATTTAATTCATTGAACATGCATGTGTTCACCAAAGCTCAGATTAAAGTTGAGGGTTATATCAAAAACAGAAAACTGAAGAAAATGTGACTTTTTCAGTAAAAACTATCATTAATTGAGCATAAACCAACCATCTACTGTCATTGATCAAACTCCATGGGTTTCATTGGTGAATCAATGTTGTAGAAGATGACGGTGTTTCCACATTCACTATGGAGCCTCTGAACGTCCAAATGGGTCAAACTGCATTTTACACCAATTATTGACATGTATTGCTAGTATTAGTGGATCAGCAGGTATTAAACAGTTTAGTTTTGGTCGGTGGTGGATGTTTGGGTCTTTATGGGTTAAACTTGTGAATGCAATTGCATCACATTTACTGACAGGTACAGTAGGACTCTGGCCAAGAAGGAGCTTCCACCTCCACCACTGGCAGCAGACAGATACTATTTTCGAGTCTGTGAAATAGAGAGAAGGTTGAATGCTTTAAATCAGACATAGGCTTAGGTACAGTTTTAATGCAGTCCTCTGTTGGACATTATTAGCAGACAGTCATGGGATTGTTTGAACAGGTTTCTTTGTGCACAGCGGTCCAACCTGCTGAGAACTGCTGCTGTGAAATTTATCAGAACACACATGAAACAAATCCATCGGTCCCTAAGGCATTAAATCAAAGGGTGGCTCCACAACTGAGCAACATGTGGCCTCCGTCACTGAAGCCACTTTTACACAGAGATCCAGGAAAAAGGTGAGATGGTGATCCTACCTTTTTGTCACCATTGACTGATTTCCACAGCCAAGCCAAAGGAGTAACAGAGGTGAGACAGGCTGGACTTTTGCAAAACAGACCCACGTTCCGGAATCAAAGGGGCGGTGACACAGCGCAGCATATAGTGTGACGTAGAACTTGCGTGTCAGAAATACCCCGAGCATAGCTTCGAAGCTAACCTCTCTGTCAAGGGACGATTTGAGTCGCTGGACGACGTGAGTCATGCGTGCATAGAAGCATTTATCTCTGTCAGCCATCTTTTACGAGTTGCTACGGCAACCTCACTTGGACAAACGACTCTCTACGTTGCTGGCGCTGCAATTACCTTCCACCACTCAGGAAGCAAGGTTGCTGTAGTGAGTCAGAAAACTTGACTGACAGAGATAAATGCTTTCACGCAACTCACATCATCCGGAGACTCAAACCATCACTCTCCAGAGTCAGCCTGTCTTTCACCGTTCCACAAATGTTAGCATGGATAGAGTCCTCCGCTCGAAGTGACAACAGTTCATGGATCTCGGGGTCTCCCTAGTTTGACGTCTTTCTGGTCGCGTTGATATGTTTGTTTACTGTACACGGCCCAAGCTCATTTTTAAATCCCCCCAGTGCAGGTGTCGCACATGCAATACATCATCAAAATGTCACACCTTGGTTGTGGAATGAGAGGTGTTCCTTTTACACGGCGTTCCGGAATCATGATTCCACCTTTATCACAGCTCTGTTACTACCTCCAGAGACAATGGTGGGACCAAATGATCCCACCATTTCATTAACACAGATGTCATTCCAGAATAAAGGTGAAATATTCCCAGGACAGAAGTGCTGCACAGAAGGGGCTTGAGATTTCTGAAGAAGCACAGCATTGTTTACAGCCTGAGTAGCTGGTCAAACAGTAATGAGCTGTCGTGGCTGTCGGGTCAAACTTTGCAAAGGGACCATCTGGCCTCTGCTGAAAGAGCCATGTGAGAATATGACTGATGGATCTCCACCCACGCATACACCACTGCCAGGAAAATGCCGCTCAAAGTGTGAAAAATATCCACAGAACTGTCTTTTCCTGGATCAGGTGGTGAAGTAGTGGGAAAATGGGAAGTGGACTCCTGCTGTTTTTAGATAAACATCTGTAAGCGAAGCTGCAGACGTGCAGGTGGGATTTCCATTAATACGTGTGCACGTGCAGGACGTGCATGTGTGCGGACAGTTCAAGTCTGTGTTTTACTCTGTGCTGGGAAAATGATTTGTTTACAGGATACAGAATAGTCAGATGTTCTTCAAAGTGCACCGGACAGCCAAGTTAACAAAGGAAGTGTGACGCAGCCTGGGAAACAAATAGCTTGACATTTACGCACACAGACAGTGAGGCCAAAGCCAACACCACAGCAGCAGGAGTTTCAGGTTCTGCTTTATTGAAAATCTAAGTGAATGCATCCAACATCACTTTAAGTAACATCCATCTGTAGACTCCTAGAGTACCTTTGGGAGGGAAGCAGCGTTTTATTAAATCCACAACTCAACCAAACAGGGGCTACAATTAGACTTATCTCTGTAATATTTTAAGCTCAATGAGCGTACCAGAAGCCAAGAGACAGGAATAAGACTGTTTTCACACCACGGTGACGACTCACGCTCTGTAAATGTGTCTTTTCCATGACCCTGATGTAAATCTGTACCCATCGACTACACTTACATAAACTATGAGCAGCTGTAAAGAGGCAGCAGGTGACGGACGCTGCAGCTCCAAAGGCAGATGATGTGTCCCTATCAACAGTCCATAATAAGTCTGCGTTGCGATAGATATGAGCGTGTGCAGCCTTTACTCTGGCAACACGCCCCATGTCTGTCAGTCTGGAGATATTACATCTGGCTGCTCCCGGTTCTGTATTCCTCAGCTCAGCACTGCGGCGGCGTTGGTGGGATGAAGTGCACATGGCGCAGACCTCTGTGGGATACCAGAGGCCACTTCTGGTTAAGTGAGCATAGAGACACATTATCCAAGCCAATTTAGTCAATTTAGCTGTGGGAAGAAGTTAAAAAGGAGCTACATGAGTAAAATACAAAAGAGCAAAAGGATGTGTGGAGGCTGAGTTGTGCAGTTACAGGTGAGCTGTGAGGCTTCTACTCACCTGTGATTTCAGAATTATAAAAGACATACATTTTAGTTTAGTCTTGCATTTATTTCTTCACATTCTCACAGGGTCAAAAGTTCATAGAAAGTTCAGTGTAGCTTTAAAGTTTCTAGAAAATCATGCAAATGCTTTCCAAAAATTTCATACTGACTCATTAATTGTCACTATGATGAGTGTGATTTTGCCTCAGAAATTAGAAAAAACATTTAAAAAAATTTAAATGATCTATTTTTACTCCTTGCATTGATGGTAGAAACAGGCTCATTAGAATATATTCATTTTCAATGCATCTGTGGGGAATCATTGCTTATTCTTATTTTGCATCATCACGCACCTTCCCTACAACAAAACTGAGTTCAACCTAAAGAGAAAATAACATAAAAAAGACAAACCCTTGGTGCGTTTCATTTATGACAAATGTAACAAAATCAAGCAGACATAGAAAATGAATGAATGATTTAATAATAATTCTACATTTTATCTGTGGGTGCCTTTCTTCACACTCACTGAAGTTAATGCTCCTCATTTTCTTAAATTTTTAATGGTCAGATTATATAAATATGAGGTTACCAAGCCTGTAGAAATGATCTTCAAATGACTTTCTACACTAATCAGTTTGTAAAGTTGAGTCAGTGCTTAAATAAGTATGACTAAGGCTAGATACATGTTTAGTCACCAAAAAGTTTTATAATTAAGCCAGACTTTCCTGTTAAACCTCATGAAAATCTCACACCTTCTTGTCTGCGGTGATATTTTTAGTTGTAGTCAGGTGTTTTTTTTTTTTTGTGGCACTTTTCCCTCAGCACTTCTGTCTAGCACAAAAAGGCAGACAGATGAAGTGACTGACCCGTTTATTAGAATAAAGTGAACCATTTAGCAGATAATGATCCAGATAGACGTTAGTAGAAAAGAAACATAGAGATAGAAGACACTTAAATTCATCACCCAGATAGACACCGCTCAATTAGGTTTGTGATTTTATCTATTCTTTCTACTGAGCAGAAGAAATGCGTATTGAATGCGTTGCTGCAGACTCTGTTTGTATAAATCGCTAAATTACAAAGTTAATGTAAAAATAAAGCTATTTCAATATAAAACGTCATTAAACTAGACTTTTCATAGTCACAATAAACAACACACAACTCTTTTCTGTTTAATAAAAGTGTTATTTTAATTTTCCTGTTTGCTCCATTGTGTTTGTACAGAATACCATTCTCTTCAACCAAAAAAAATCAAACCCCCCGCCCTAAAGTTTCTGCTTGTTATTGTCAAACATTAGTTGTTGCTTGTGTTGCGGGTCTGTGCTGGAAGCCACCACAGTCCCAGTGTGAAATACAGAGAGGAGATTGCTTACATTAGTGGTCCCAGTTCACTGTAACAACAGGATTTTATCTACTGGATTAAATCAGCAGCACACAACACTGAGAGAGGAGAAAAAACACACATTTAAACACCAAAACCTACATATACTTTTACTTTACTCACACACCTGAATACACACCCACACACACGCACAGTCACAGTCGCTCTGCTATTTTGATTGAAACAACCACACACTAACACCAGAAAGCAACAGACACCAAAATAACATTACCTACAGTACAAAAAATCAAAAAATATCTCAAAATATACAATTATTATTTACAGCTCAAGTATACACCCTGTCACTCTCACTATAGATACTCATTGTGAATTTATCAGAATGTACATCGATATATTACAGCTTAAATACATCATCTTAAATACTATAAATATAACTATGGTTTGGTCACATAAAGACTATTTGCACAGATAAATAAATATGCTATTACTCTACTTCTGTTGATTTGAGCTCAGTGATATAACTGAGTTAAAGTCTAGATGTTGCTTTGACTTACATATGCAACGCGGCTGATACATGAACAGGACGAACAGACCCTGGAGTTGAGTCTCTGTTGTCTAATATTAGTGTTGATACTAAATGTTAAGGCCTATGTGGACAAATTTGGACCAATAGAAGCTGATATTTTTCATTGTGCAGACTTTTTCAGCAGTTCTTGTATTTTAGAAGATCAGATGGGTCTGATGTAGAAAAAAGGAGGCAAAATGTGACAAACAGTGCATCATGTTCTAAGTGACTTAACATGACTCTGCTGTTTCCAAAAGCATAACTGTGCTCTCTGCAGACAAATCCTCCCATCGGTAATTAGCTCAGGCTGTTCACCTCTGCCATTTTACTTCCATTTATTGTGCAGATCAGTCTGTATCTTACAGGTACATTACGGTCTAATGGCGCAGTTAAACTTAATGCCAGGATGGCAGTGAATTTCATTGTGCAGCTTTATCCTCCAGTGACCCCTCAGAGGATGCAGGAATCAGACCATGACTAACATGAGCTACAAGTTTCGTCACCTAGGTAACCTGCTCTGACTCACTCTACTTACGCTTATTGACCGGTGAAATTCATTGCTCAGTAAGACATGCAGCTCCTTTGTGCTCACCTTCCTGTGCTTCCACAAATGTGCTTTAACTCAAACCACAGCTACAGTTTTCATACAGGTGAGTTCACCTGAAGTCGTGTGCCATCGATCGACTGTCCACATGTGGTTTCTTGTGCTCACTATGAAACATCTGTATGTTTTTACTCCCTATACGCTCGTATCCTGTTTTGTGTAAGAGTGCAGAGATTTCCCACCAGTTCCACATAATACATTTTAAAGATTACAAATGGTTCTAAATATTTAATGCCAGACTTTTCTGGCAAAAAAGGATAATAGTCTTGTCATGTAAAGTAACTGCTGAGAGGGTGAAGATGGCTTTAAAATAGAATTTGGGGTAAAATATAAAAATAGAAATATATAAATAGATATGACACAAAATTAATTTCTTTGGATGAAGGGATTCCACTGTGGGAATCTGGGCTTGTGTTCACAAAAACATATTTATATCATTCCAACTTTATGGTCAACAGTGTATTTTACATATGTTCACAAGTTTTGGAACATCAAAACACTAATAATCACCTTTTCCTTCATTTACAGTATAGATAATGTTGAAATATTTGCTTGAGGATAATTCCTCCAGCAAATCACAGGTAATAGTGAAGTGACAACAGCCTGAGTAATGTGTGTGCTGGTCAGTATATACATGAATGTTACACGGGAAGACAAAATTATCAGATTCTAACCTGTTACGATACCAAAATGTAACATAATCAGATGCAGATTTTAAGCACAAGAAACCAGATGTTTGCAGGTGGAAGGTTTCAGATTCGTGTGTGCTTGTGCCCCTCATAGACATTCAGGGCTCTGTACATGTGCAGTATATCACCGTATATATTCACATTATATGAATCCATCATGTCGTTAACCTTTAAACTCATCATGCTTTTGATGAATTTGTGCTTAACAAACAACTCCAGGGTCTTGACTTAATTAAAGTGCTCAAGTGAGTGAGACATTGGTCCAAACTCTACCGAATCGCACTACATAAACATCAACTTAAAATGACAAAGCATAAGGCAAACAGACGACAGTGATGATTTTCAGGCACCAAACAATGTGACTGACTGTGCTTCACACTATATCTGTTCAGTCTTGGTGCTGTCTCAGGGAGGGGCCATGGGACACAGAGAGAGCATTGGCTCCTCTGCCGGCCAACAGAGACACCCGGTGGTGAAAACTATGTATTACGACTTGTTCAAAACATTAATAGCACGTTTATAGTACACACGTTAAACCTCTAAACATACATCATCATACAAGATTATACATTAAAAAATAAAAAGGCTTTAGTTTCCACATGTCAGTTCACAAAAAGACATCAAAGTGTAGACTGTAGTGCTTATGAAATGAAGTCCATCGTGGCAACAATTAGAGAAAACGATTAAACCTACAGGTCATCCTCTCTGGGATGAAACATGATTATTCCACAGCACGTCATGGCAGTGAACCTGTTACTCAATGCACTGTAACAACATTAAAATATATAGTTGAAGGATATCCACAGTAAAATGTCTCATCTCTGTATTGCTGATTAACAGACCGTGCAGGTGAAGCAGAGAAAGCAAGGTGTCTGTGCTCCTCATCCTCTCTGTCAGAAGAGGATCTGTATCTATGGTGCGTTGCCACGGCTTCCTCTGGGTAACGCGACTCTATTTTTACACAGGCAGGGTCACAGGGAGTGCTCATTCAGCGGCAGACAACGGGGGCACACACATGCATGTACATCTGCACATACACAATGGCAAAACGCACAAATCCTCTCTGCCTGCCTCTCTAACACCACACTGCCCTGAAACAGATGGACGGACGGACAGACAGACAAGCTGCCTCTGATCAAACACTGCTCGTACGCCGCCACCTCTGCCCTCTAAGGCATTGATTAAAATGGAAACGCTTGATTAAAATGATTGATTAAAATGGAAAAGCTCTGCCACTGGAACAGCACAAAGACGACTGTTGCGACAACTGGGAGATGTTGTTTAAAAGAAAAGTGCTGCTCTGTGTTAAGGCTCAGAGATGCTAACGATAGCGGGCGTCTGTGCTTCGGTGTCGTGAAGAAATGAGGATAAACTTTCCCCTTGTTTTGCACTACTGGGGTGTATATATACATCATTTAACATGACATC
This sequence comes from Sphaeramia orbicularis, assembly GCF_902148855.1. Taxonomy (NCBI): domain Eukaryota; kingdom Metazoa; phylum Chordata; class Actinopteri; order Kurtiformes; family Apogonidae; genus Sphaeramia; species Sphaeramia orbicularis. The sequence goes on from NC_043963.1 coordinate 37,240,383, forward strand.
TCAGACTATTGCACAACACATATGTACACTAATCTACATCAGTGGAGAGAACAGGGATAGAAGGAGAGCCACATACTTGGACTAGTTATTATTGCTGATGTATGGTAGGCACAATAAACTCTAAAAATGATGTGCTTGTAACACTGTTTGCAGAAACAGAAACACTTCAGACATACTGTTACAGATGCAAGTTGTATTATTTTGCTCTCGAGATGAAAAATGTTCCCTTATGATGATACAAATCAGGTTTTTAGTATCTCTCCTTCTATCCTGTCTCCACAAACAATAATCCTCTGCAAATAAACCACAGTAACATGATGATCTCCTAATGCCGAGACCAACCTGCCTCAAACATGACCTTCTTCAGACTGGTGAACACACAACATTTTGGTTCAGAATGACACAAAGCATGTCAGTGTCGAACACACCTTAACCTCAGCCAGAGCTTATTAAAAAACGCCACCTTGGACCTGACAGAGCTTCATTTCCTTCTGTGACCCTGTTTCTCTGCTCTTGTAATACAGTCGTCATATGAGTGGGGACTAACTGTCCCGTGATCCTCCATCGTATCTGGGATTGACAGGCAATCATCAACATGGATCCTATGATAAGGGAGAGAAAGATGGACAATAACGGAGTAGTGAAGCAGGATAGAGGGGTTTAGCTCTGGGGGTTAAGGTGTGATGAACAACCGGCTGCGGACCTCCTCTTGACCTCCATTTCTTCTCCTGTTCCTCACTTTTTTCCTCTGTCTCCCTCTCTCCACGCAGGGCAGGGGTTTATTGGACAGGAGGATCTATGAGCTCAGCGGATCATAGCTCAGACTCAGGCGAGCCGATGTTTTGATAGCCTGTCTTGGTGCTGGTGCCGTAGTTGGTGTTGGTCATCTCCTGGGTGCCACCGGGGCCCAGGTAAGCGCGGTGGGCGGGCATAGGGGACGGGGCCTCGCTGGGGTTCTTGCTCAGGATGAAGCGCTGCTCGTCCTGCTCCTCGAGGTTGGAAATGTCCTTCATCATGCCTTTACGGTAGGAGACAGACAGCTTGTTGGAGCCGTCTGAAATCAGGTTAAAGTGGCGGGCGATAAAGACGAGTGGCAACGGCAGCATCGCAACAACGATGAGGGCGTAGGCCATGGCCAGAGCCCAGGGAGGGTAGCTCTGGAATCGCTCTGAGCCCTGGAACGAGGAAGGAGAGGAAAAAGAAGAAAGAAGAAATGAGAAAGGAAAAATGTGAATGAAGCTGTATACTACATGTGGCTTGTTCAACACTAACCACATAAATTCAGCAATAATGAGATGTAGTTGAATGACATCTGGAAGTAGTGAAATACTGTTTACAGAGGGGGTAGTGTTTTGAAATTTTGCTCACATTATGTTTAACAATATATATTCATGTTATGTGTTCACTGTAATAAATAAAAGAGCTGAAAGCATCATTAACAAGTGGTACCAGGGAAAACAAACCCCGCCCCTCACACATATTGTAGCTTATTTTGGCATCGATCCAGCTGATGTCATCATGTCTATGCGTGTGCTGATGTCAGTATATCAATTGCCTCTATATATGTGCCAAGTTTGAAGTGAATTGAAACTAAACTGATGTTTTTATAGACATTTGAAATTTTGCCCATTATAAGTAAATGAGAGAAGAAAAAAGGTTTTAAAAATTCATAAAAATTTGAACTTTGACCTACTTTTCCCAAAATGTAACCACATATATTCTGGGTCACTGGCAATCTATACACCCAATTCGGTATGAATTCAACCAATAGTTTTACTGCTATAGACATTTGAAATTTTGCCCATTATAACTAAATGGGAGAAGAAAAAAAGATTCTAAAAATTCATAAAAAATTTGAACTTTGACCTGCTTTTCCCAAAATGTAATTAGATCTATTTGGGGAATCTATAAACAAAATTTGGTATGATTTCAACCAGTAGTTTTGCTGCTAGAGTGTTAACAAACAAACAAACAAACAAACAAAGAAACAAACAAACCGAACCAAAAACAATACCCCTTGCCTCCCCTTCGGAGGGCGGGATGAATATTAATATTATCTGTTGAGTGTATGACACCAGTGGCCAGATCATTGAATTAAACTACCCATTTTTCTGAATTTTAACATTAGTTGAAGAATTTGATGTGACACACGTGCACAAGTTAACAAAATCTATAACAGATTCCTATTCATTTTTATATATTCAATATCAATGCAGAAATATTACATATTGTACCTTTAATGAGAAGCTAAAGGGAGCACCTGTCTTGTGCTTTATTCAGTCTTTGTCTCCTTTTGTTCTATTTTTAACGTACACATTTATCGTGAGATAAAAACAGCTCTGACCTCTGACTCCACCCAGGCGTTGTATCCTGCAGGACTGACGGCCATCTCTATGACAGTGGCAGCGATGAGCACCACCAGGACCGCCGGCGACACGTACCGCCACATGTAGAAATAGAAGCTGTACGGCCTGAAACCAAGCATGTCTTCAAGATCCTGCATGAACCTGAGAGGAGATAAAACACAGTCAGTCTTCAGTATTTGGACTATCATATCATACTGTAGATGTGAACAGAGGTTTCACTCAAGCTTTTCAGATGTAGTTTTTGGCAGAATTTTAAATCAACAAACAAATGGCGCTGAACTAGTATGAGTAATATCTCTAGATCTTTGCACTCCATCAAAGAAAATACTAAGGCTGAGAGAAAAACTATTGCAATTCATAGAACACGTCCATTGCAGCAACCAGAAGAAAATGTTGTATGTTTTGCAAACCATAGATACCCAGTGTAGTTTGTCACTGAAGGATCTGCTGCTTTGACTTAACAGACCTAAGATGACTCAATTACAATCCAGGACTACTGGAGGTTGCATCATGATTCTACAGAATAAAAGGCATCACACTTTCTGAAATTTCACTCTAATAGAGATTAAGTCAAAAGGGCTGTTATTGTTTTCAAGACACAGTATTGGGCCAAAATGTGATATTATATGATTTAATGATAGAATGGATTTTACTTGATAGGAATGTTTGTCTTTGAGCTACCAGTTCTACTTCAAAACACTGTGTGCACATCAGAATACATTCACTTTTTAGATTCATTTTAGTGTAAGACATTTAAATCTATTATATAAATGCATATAAACCTATGTATACAGGACACGCAGCAATACTTGATCATTTATAATGCAAATATTATCACTTTTATCTTTTGTTTTCCAACTCATTTCATCAGAAATATATAAGGTTTATCACATTTTTGTTTCTGAAGAAAAATGTAGACCACTATTCATTGTTTGCTTTACTTTTAGCAATAAAAACACTTTGATGTAGGTTAGGAAAAGCTTGTAGTTAAACATACTTAGAGTTGTCACAATATTGTACTTGAGTTGACAATTCATTGCCACATAAACTGTGATTAACAAGTACAATAACAATTACTGTCTGTTCTGTTAACACTCTGCTTTATACTGTAGTGTAAGTCTTATAAAAATAATATATTCAGATACACACAATAGTAATTTATTTATTTTACAAAATAAATCACATACTATGGACAAAAAAGGTCAGAACTAAAAGTAGATATTAGATACACAAAGCCCATTACTGACAGATTAGATTAAGGAATAAAATCTAAACAAATAGCAGTAATAATCTCCACTGAACTCACAGCAGAGGAAGAATGAGAGACAAGCAAATGGTGCCAATAAAGGACAAACAGTCAAATGATGGTAAGAAATGTGAGAACAGTGACATAATATGTTAATCCCGTTAGTTTCACAAAACTGTATCAACTGCATCAAGTATTATTAAACATTAACATTAATGTAAACTCAGTATAATCCCATTGACAGTAGGTGGATTGAATCAAACTATAGATTTATCTACATTTGAGCATCCTTGGAAAGATTTTCTATAAGTACAGCAAATATATAAGCCTAGTTTTTTTAAATTTTTTTTTAAACATATTTTATTGCAAAAATATTACGTACTACAGATAAAACACTAAAATGTATTGTTGATTTAGAAACACTGAGAATGTTTCTATCAGTAGTTCATAGAAAAGTACGATGGCAATGTTATGAGCTGAACATTTTCCATACAAGGATAAAAGGATAAACAAATGTGAGGATGTACGGTGAACACAGATGTCTGAAATCTCACTGTCTCCAAATATGGCATCAGTCTACCCGTCAGAAAACCGAGCCCACGTGCCGTCCTCTTACCTCTTAGTGCCATAAATCCAGGCCACAGAGATGTTTTCCAGGATAACCACCACAGTGAGAGGCAAACCAGCCGAGTAGTCGTCAAACATCGTGACAAAGTAGTTTCCTGAGCGTTGCACAAACAGCAGCCCTAACAGGAAGGCAATGATACAGCACACCACTGGGGAGGAGAAGAAGAAACAGCCAGTTAGAGTCAGAAACCCACTGACAAGAAGACATCTGGTCTTTCAACAGATGGCCCGCGGCCCAGAACCGGCCCGTCAATCAAAGAGTAAATAAACAGTTTAACAGCCGCACAACAGTACATACATATTTGTGATGCTACATCATTCTACTGCACTGCCACTGTTTATAGAAGGCCAGAGAGAAATATGGTGCATTCAGTGGAGAAGAGACGCAAAGTTGAGGGTGAAAATAGAAAATTTAACCAAATGTGATTCATCTTGGTTAAAAAACAAAACAATATTGATGGTCATAAATTGTTCTAAATGTTAGGTTTACATTTCTTACTTGCACTAAAAACCAGCAGTTACTGTGACTGATGGTATGTGTTATGTTAAAATTTAACACAACAGGTTAACCCTTTATTGGGCAAGTGACTATTTTTGGTAATTTCCCCCAATATTAAATATGGGGCCAGTGAGGTCAAGAAGCACTACAATTTTCTATCTATCTATCTATCTATCTATCTATCTATCTATCTATCTATCTATCTATCTATCTATCTATCTATCTATCTATCTATCTATCTATCTATCTATCTATCTATCTATCTATCTATCTATCTATCTATCTATCTATCTATCTATCTATCTGTCTTGGTTTTTATAACACTATACAGTGATTCAGAGAGATTTTATAAAACTTTTCAAGCTGTAAATAGTGAATATGAGTGATTTTTGTCAGTTTATGACCTTATAACAGTTGTTTTATTGCATGTGATTTGTTCACTTTTTAGCAAGTGCTGCTTGGATGGTTTATGGCAGGGGTGTCAAACTCATTTTAGTTCAGGGGCCACATTCAGCTAAATTTAATCTGCAATGGGCCGATCCAGTAAAATAATAACATAATAATATATAAATAATGTCAACTCCAAACTTTTCTCTATGTTTTAGAGCAAAAAAAAAATCAATTTACATTATGAAAAGGTTTACATCTACAAACTATCCTTTCAAAAGATGTGAATAACATGAACAAACTGAAAAAATAAGAGTAATTTTTTACAATATTCTGCCTCAGTTTATCATTTACACATGTACATTATAACTTACAGATCACAGTGGATCTACAAACACTTAAGACACTTCAGGTTGTTCATATTTGTTCAGGTTATTCACATTTTTTGTGAAATTATACTTGGTTTTAGTGCAAATGCATGAAAATATTTACATTTACAAAGAGAAAAATTTGGAGTTGCTATTATTTATATGTTATTATGATAGTATTTTACCGGTCCTGCCCACTTGAGATTGAATTGGTCTGAATGTGGAACCTGAACTAAAAGGATTGTTAATATCTTAGTGTAATTTTTGGATTTCACAAATTCATTCCAAGGGCCGGACTGGACCCTTTGGCAGGCTGGATTTGGCCCCCGGGCTGCATGTTTGACACCTGTGGTTTATGGCAAGAGGAGGGAGACTGTTGTCATGCCAACCGACAAGGAGGTAAATGACAATGTCCAACACACTAAGGCTGAAAATTGGAATTTCAGAGTATTTCAATGAGTTCTCTATAAAGGGTTAACAGTTCAATAAAATGTAGAAAATATGATAGTGTTATGTGTCAACTGTACATCCACTATTAGAGTAATACTACAGGGGTCCGGTCCACAGTGCATAGCATTCTAACAATTTGACCCATGGGAAAATATAGCAGAATAGCCCTGCAGTAAACTCACCGCAGAGGATCTCTTTGCGTATCTTAAAGGCATCCAGAATGGGTGTGGTGATGCCAGTCATGGTACCAATCATACTTCCCAGACCCAAATTGATAAGCATAAAGAAGAACATTACAGACCAGAAGGGGCTGGCGGGGAAGTGGGTCATGGCCTCAGTGAAAGCAATGAAGGCCAGACCAGTGCCCTGAACCGCCTGGAGGGAGGAAAGAAAGATGTGAGGAGAGTTAAAGCTAATGTGCTGCTTGGACATTAATGATCCTGCACGGAAATGAATTAGAGTTCTCATTTTAGCCTTCTGCTGCTCTTCTGCTGACCTTGTTGAGTTCGTCCTCCAGAACGCAGGCATCCAGACCCAGCTGGCCGAAGCCATCCTCCTTCACCGTCTTAATGACTCCGTACATCTCTGCGTAGTCCTGGGCCGACAGGTGGGAGAAGTTGATGTGAGGAGGGATGAGCTCTCTGCTGAGCACACCGGTGTTCAGGTACCCCAGGATCTTCTCTGCATTACTGCACAAGTAAATGAATGAATTAACCTTTCAAGTGCCAAGGTTGCAATATAGTGACAAGCAACATAACTGATAGAAACAGACCATCGTTTCAGATAGAATTCCAAATTTTGTTACCACCTCGCACCAATAGATGGCAGACATGTGCCCCTTCTATCCTACCACCATTTCAGGACATGTTCATATTCAAAGTGAAGATTAAATCGAGTTTGAAAGGTGTGGTCTTGAGCTGATTTAGTAAGGAAGTAAAGCAGGGGTGTCAAACTCATTTTAGTTCAGGGGCCATATCCTCCCAGTATGATCTGAAGTGGGCCGGACCAGTGAATTAATAACATAATAATATGTAAAATAATGTCAACTCCAAACATTTCAATGTGATTTATAGTGAAAAAAAAGTAAAATTACATTATGGAAACGTTTACATCTATAAACTGTCCTTTTAAAAATGTGAATAACATGAACAAACATGAAAAAACTGAAATTTATGAAGAAAAATAAGTCCAATTTGTAAATGTGCATTACAACCTACAGATCACAATGGATCTGCAAATACACCAAATATTTTAGTAAACGGCAGAATATTAGTAAAATTGCACTTACTTCTCTTAACACATTTCTAGTTTTTCATATTTTTTGTGAAAGGCTAGTTTGTAAATTTATACATTTTCATGTAGTTAAAATTTTTTTACACTAAAACAGAGGAAAAATTTGGAATTGTCATTATTATTTGTAGGTTTTTATGGTAGTATTTTACTGATCTGACCCACTTGAGACTAAAGTAGGGCTTTATATGGGCCCTAAAGTAAAACCATTGACTTCATATCTTCAGTGTACTTTTTGTATTTCACAAATTCATCCCAAGGGCCAGATAGGACCCTTTAGCGGGCTGGATTTGGCCCCCGGGCCGCATGTTTGACACCTGTGAAGTAAAGTTTTGATAGAACAGATTTGTCTTGGCTAAAAATCTACTAAAACTTACTGCATTTTACTTTTTACTAATATTTAAGTTAATTTATTTTAAAGATAAGATGACAACCCCCACCTCCCCAAAAAAAACCAAACCAAACCAAAACAAAACAAACCAAACCAAACCAAAACAAACCAAACCAAAACAAAACAAAACAAAACAAAACAAAACAAAACAAAACAAATATAATGGTGTACAGCAGCTTAATAAAACGACACAACCATTCAACCATCTAGTGTGAACTTACTCGACGACACATTTCTCGTTCATGACATTGGCTTTGAATCCCAGAACTGCGAACACCACTAGCGTCGCCAGAATGGAGGTCACAAAGTTGATGATGGACACCAACGCTGCATCAAAGTGGCAGTTGTTGTCTCGCTTGTTGTAACTGGAGAAAGCGATGACCCCGCCGAAGCCCAAACCGAGGGCAAAGAAAACCTGAGTGGCTGCTTCTCTCCAAACCTGTGGCTCCAACATCTTTTCCAGCTAAAGGAGGAAAAACATAACGATCATATGGCTTATTTTAATGAGGTCTCAACTTATTTATCATTTATTTATTTATTGTCCCTTATATTATATCATTATATCATGTTTTTATGTTTTTATCATGCTTTTAACAGGTTTTATATTGGCATTGTTAATATCTGATGACTTTTATTTATTTTAGTCTGTTTTTTATGTATTTAATTTTAGTCTGTTTTAACCCATAAAGACCTAAACATCCACCAGCAACCAAAACCATCTACCGATCTAAACTGTTTAATACCTGTTGATCCACTAATCCTATTAATCCACGTAAATACTTGGTGTAAAATACAGTTTGTCATCTTTTCATGGTCATCAGATATGACCCATTTGGACGTTCAGAGACTCCGTAGCGAACGTGGAAACACTGTCATCTTCTACAACATTGATTAACTAGTAAAACCCTTGGAATTGGATCCATGACAGTGGATGGAAATGCTTGATTCATGTTTAGTTAATGATATACAGTATTTGGCTGAAAAAGTCCCTTCTTCTTCAGTTTTCTCTGTTTTTGATATAATAAAGCTCAACTTTAATCTGAGCTTTTATGAACATCTACATGATCAGTAAAATAAATACAGGAAAATACCCGATTTATACAGAAAAAATACAAAATACAGAGGATAATATTACAAATAAATGGTGATAAATCACTTAAGAGAGGTTAGATATAGAAAAAATGTCATTTGGGCACTGACATAAAAGTAGCACTAGGTCTTTATGGGTTAACCATGATCAGTGAGCTGCTGGGAGTACTTGTCCATGTCTTCTGTCTGTGCTGTTTTTAATCTGTCCCCTGTATGTGTCCCGTGGTTTTAATGTTTTTTGTGAATAACGTTTGAGATGCTCTCTCCAGACTGCAGAACAAATCTACCTATGGGTATTAATAAAGTCACCTTGAACCTTGAACTATAATTTATCATTGTGACATGAATAATATACTGTTATTAAATATAATCCACATGGTTATTCTTCATATACCTTTTTACTTCATTTAATTATTACCAAATCTTGAATTATTTCAACCAACGTATATCAATATCAATTCAACAAACCTTTTATTTATTTATTTTATTTTTAGTGCAGGATTTTATCGTCAGTTTTACTTTTTCATGTATCCTCAGGAAATTCTTCATTTATACCAGCTGAAAAAGGTAGAATGCCTGGTATATGATTAATAAATTATTATAATGATTAAAAAACTTTAATTATTAAATGTTCCATATTGGATACCTTCACTGACAGTTACCAGCAGTTCATACTGGACCAGATACGAAGCTTTATAGGATTCTGATATTTCTTTAATTGTTTTAATAAAACCCTAAGTCATATTAACACAACTCAGTGGGTACAAAAAGGAAAACGAAGCTGCCTGTACCAGCAAATCTGTTTTACTTTACGTCATGTTGAACTGTTCATTGCAGTTTTTATTAAACTTTTGTGTGTTTTGTTTTTCAATTCTGTTATTTTCTTCACTGTTGGTTTTAGTTTTTGCTCAACATTAGTCCCTAGCGTACATAAAAAAAAAAGGATTAATGCTTTTGTGATTGTAAATTTCCTTTGTAATTACAGTGATTCGCCACAAGAGGGCGATAGGATGACAGTTCTAACACTATGGTTATTAATGACATTTTCTTTGGAGTGGATCTAAACAGCCTTGGAAACCAAGCAGCTGAATCCATCACCACACATGGCTGAACACTCTGCATAGACAAAGTGTCACTCATGTTACACGTCTGTCGGACTAACAGACAATGAATAAGGGATTAAAACCAGACAGCCGCAAGCTTAAGACTACATTTTCCCACTTGTGGTCCATGATTTTTGACATATTACAGGGAATCAGAACTACTATATTGTATTTTTGGTCTGAAAATACCTCACAGGTGACACAACTATATATCAGAAATGCTTGTTTTTTGGGTCAAGATTATTTTTATCTCACCTTTGGGGTGAACATGTGAGCAATTCCATCCACAGCTCCTTTCAGTAGCAAACCTCTCACCAGGAAGCAGAAGAGGACCACGTAAGGGAACAGAGAGCTGAAGTACATCACCTAAGGGAGAGAGAAAGGCGACTACATTATACGGTGTTGCCATGGACACGCTTTTCAGAGGCCTCGCACATGGAGGAGGATGAGTCTGTAGCTATGCACACACACATAATGAATCAATCTGAAAACTGCTTTGTATTTGCTTGTTACAAAAAAAATCTGAGAAATCAGTGAGGACAAGATTCCCTGAGGTTTGGAGATATGAGGCCAAATCCTTCCTTTCAGGGAATTACTGCAGCATTGACTGATAATTGGATTACTAAGTTAGTGTTTTAAAACAGTGTTAGACCTTGGCGATCCTTGTGTGTTTTCCTATTGAAAATATGAGCTGGATGTTGTGATGTGGTATATGACTCACTCTCTGGATCAAGATTACAGGATGTTGTTGCAGTTGTTGCCAAACGGGGCATTTTCCATCTGCATCATGAACCAGTCTCTGCTTGGTTCAGTTTAAGCTTATTAATGTTGCATGCCTCTCTCTTCCATAATACAGATGAGCTACAGAAATAGGCAAGGGCTGATGACTTTAGCTTTTAGTAGCTTACCTCTGAGCAAAAAGCAAAGTGAATAAAGCCGTCCCTGACTAAAATATATGAACTCATGAAATGTTTTTGTTATTGTACTATAATGATTTCCTGACAGCAGTTGAGTTCTGCAGCTAGGGGGTACTTGTAAAATAGATTTCATAAAAAAAAAAAATATAAGAACATGCAATTGTCAGGGGGGAAAAAGAAACAAAGAGGATTACAAACTGATTCCATGTACAACTAATAGCATGACATCGACTCTGAAACCTTTTAGAAAGCCCATTTTATAGTTGAGAGCATGCAGCATAAAAACTATTAATATATAAGTACTGAAAGTTTGAAGTAACAGATACATGGTAAAAAAGGGCTAAATTATTAGACCACGCTGAACGATCATACTACAGTGTCGACACACTCAAAGAAACATTTACATCAGGAACACTCATTACAATTTGGCAGATTTAGAGAGGGAAGTACGTATCAGCAAGAAACTGATCAGACTAATAGATAATGTCATGAAGCATTTGTGGATTTTCTTCCTGAGCAGAATGCCAAAATTTCTGACAAAATGGAAAAAATGCAAATCATGTGCCTTGTCTCCCTTATCTTCTAAGATGGCTGAGACATGGGACACTGTAAATGTGCATATTCGTCCAATCAAAATGTGCTGTATGAGCTGAAAACATGGTCTAAGAGATAAAACTGACTACAAACGTTATCCCACTTATACAAGAGGCAAAGTCAGGGAAAAGGAAGGGATTTGTTTCTACTTAAACACCTTTAGATGTTGTTTATGTTGCTTCACTTTTCTTTATGCTTTTGCTACCAATGTTTTTGCTGTGAAATGTGTAAAACATAATCCTGCATTCATTTATTTTCTGAACAGCTACAATCGGATGAAGGTGGGTTACACCCTGGATCTGTCACCAGTTCATCACAGGGCTGACATACAGAGATGACCATTCACACTCACATTCATACCCATGGGTGATTTAGATGAAGCTGCATGTCTTTGGACGGTGGGAGGACGATAGTAATGTGTCATAATGTGTTAATTACATTGTCCCTTGTACATTTATCATCATTAGTCAAATGTCATGAACCACATTTGTATTAGTGCTGTCATAATTTTCTAAACCAGGTGACTCAAATTCTAACAGGAAAGTCTCCACATACACAGAGACATTTAATGATCATCAAACTTTTTGTAGTGTCACTAAATATCTACACTCATGACGAGGTGTCGGTCCAAAACCTCTACTTATCTGACTGCAGAGAGGACGACAGAGTGGACACATGGTTTAACACCAACTCTAAGGCAGGAAGTATCCTGGAAAACAGAGGCATCTGCCAGTGCAAATGTTCGTGGGATCTGGCAGATTAGCCTGGCGCTGCTCCCACTCAAACTGATGTCCACTCAGATGAGATGGGCCTGACCCAATCACAGCCTTCTATCTAGGTTTGATATGATGAAAGGCTTCCACCTGCGATTCTTCAAACTGAGCACTGGATTTTGTCTGTGTAGGAAAACCTTAAAGTCCTACTGTAGAGGAAACCCCTGAATGCATCATGGTGCTCTATAACGTATAGATCTTCACTAGAACCAGTAAATGTCTACATGTGTACACTTAAGAGAATGTAAAAGTACATTTATGGGCTATTCTCAAAATATATTTGATGATAATAAAAAATATACATTGGTTTCATTTTGTGCCAATTAATTCCATTTTAACAACCAGGCTTACTAGCTAAACAAGTTAGTCTAATAATAATTCCATACAACAAACTTGTCAGAATTTACAAATAAATAAAATCATATATTTAAAGTAAACATTCATTTATTTATTTTATTTATTAAAATTACCATAATGAGACGACTTTGAGTCCATTTAAGTCTCCGTGAGTAGTGGATACCAGCCAATATCAGAACCAAGTTCTGCTTAAAAATTTATTGTAAATTGTGGATTCAGTTCTATTGTCAATACAATAAAATAAAATAAAATATTTGTAGTACACAACTGACATAGTAACATTATAGCATCATTTTCTCTACTAATCTATCAACTGTTTTGTCTGTGAAATGTCATAACATGATGAAAAAGTGTCTCTAAAAGTCAAAGATAACATCCTTGACTGTCTTGATTGGTCAACAACCCAAAGACAAGAAAACTGTCATAAATGTTTAAAGAAACCAGGAAATATTTATGTGTAAGAAAGTGGGATCAAAGAACTTTGACTTGAAAAAAAGAATCAATTAATTTTACTCGTCAAGAGCTAAACAGGTAATTGCTGCAGTTCTACTAATGATGACAGATAGAGATGATATAAAAACAGTCCATATCAGCGGGGTTTAGTGGGTCAGTTATGTTAGCTTATTAAACCAGACACATTAACATTAGGAACCGCTGCTGTAGAAAACAGCCCAGCCCCTGCTCTGATGCAACGGAGACCCCTTACCTTCCCAGAGGACTGGATGCCCTTGATGACAGCCATGCAGACCAGGATCCAAGCCACCAGCAGGGACAGGGTCATCTTCCAGTTCAGACCGCCGGTGTCGTCGATGGTGCTGGTGATGTTGAGAGTCTGTCTGTACCAGAAGTATGTGGTGGCTGAGCTCTTTTCACACTCCGGCTCCACAACTACAACAAGGAAACAGATGGAAATGACATCAACAGCTGCAGCAGTGGAGTCTGCATCCATATACAATGTGTCATTCACATCCAGTCTGTTTTCAAGACATATGAAAGAACCTTAGTACATAGATGAACAAGTGTGTGTGTGTGTGTGTGTGTGTGTGTGTGTGTGTGTCTGTGTAATGTGAGTAAGGCTGGGTATTGTGGGAAAAAAAAAATCTACATGAGAACCTTGGCTTCTATATCAGTTCATTAAAACATTTTTTTATTCCAATTTTCCATTTGAACAAAAACAAAATTATGCCACAACACGCCACAATAACAATATTTGCCGTTATTTTCCAGCTCATCTATATATTTATCCCTAAAAAGCAGTTTTATAAGAAATAGAAACCTACTTACTACAGTGTAACAGTAACAATGTAACTGAGTTTGTCTCTTAACATAAGAAACATACGAAATAAACCTATTTACCACAACTTGACTGTTACTGTGATATTATTAATTAAAATGTATAAAAGCTAAACATGCCACTTATTCCTTAGGTACTGAAATTCAGCAGACAAGACACATTTAGATACTCAGTAATATCTGTAATATCTAAGCAAATCCATTGATGCCATAAATGCACTGAAGTTCAGGACCCAGACTGAATATTAAGTAAAAATACAGCAAACCAATAATATTTTAAAAAATGTATTTAAATCAAAGGTTTGAGTAAATGTCCCGAGCTATACCCACAAATAGCAAAGCTTAGTCCAATAATCCTTCTGCATCCATAATCATCCTGGATCCTCATGTTAATGGGGGCTGTTGCCTTGAACGCTGCCAGAACATTCATGTGCTTGAACCACAAGTGGCCGACGACCAGCCACTCTACAAACGGACTCTGTCGACCGGGTCACACCATCTAACGGGCCTCATCGACAGAGCCAGGATGCGGTTCAGGGTTACATGGAGGCAGCACAAACACTTTTGTCTAACCCTGCAGACGCTGCTGCCTGACTGCAGAGTCACAGTGAGACAAGCTGCCTCGATGCATAGGCACGTTCTGCAGCTTTAGGCATCGATGTTCAGCGTCTGCGTCTGCTGGGATACTTGACTGAATATGAATTTGTCTCACAGCTCCCTGCAGTATTCATTTTAACTCATGTTTGGTCTTTACAGTAAACATCTGTGTCATTTTCTCTGCATCCCTATTATAGTCTAAAATGTTCTGTACTATGTATACTGTTTCAGACTCACTGGCTTGGGTTCCATTTCTCTGGATGGGACATTCAGCCCATGGCAGTGGATACTGAAATGACTGGAAGAAATAGAAGATGCTCCAGCCGATAATGACGTTATAATAGAGCCCCACAAAACCGCAAACCTGGGAGAAATAAGAGACAACAACAGCAACACATGTCACTCCTAAAGACAACCACACACAAACACACAAACACAAACAGTGCAGGGGAAAAGCAGAATCAGTGTGCAGAGGTGAATGTCTCTTGCGTCACAGCAGAGATGCCGGGCTCATGGCTTAAGAGAGTACATATGAATTATTGAGCTGTTTGCTCTCAGCAGCCAACACTGGCCTCTTCTATGAGGAGGTATTTATAGCTTCTGAATCTCCCTACGCCACATTCAAGCTGCCACATGCCTCAGTGCCCCGGACCAGGCCTCTCAGTCCCCTCTTTAACCATAGATTGATGAAATCGCTAACAAGGCGACTGACGAAGAGAGGGGCTGACGGGGTAGATCGACTCTGCCGCTGATGATGGTTTTTAGGCTGATGAAGCTGATGGGTTGGGGGCATGATGGGCTACTACTCCTGCAAATGATGGGGACAGATTATGACAGGGATCAGCGCTGGTCTTTGCATGTCGCTCACTGTTTAGCTTCAGGACGGAATGATATGAACAGTCAGAGGGAGTCCAATAGACTAAGTTCTGCAGCACGTTTGATGTCTCTACACTTCACATTTCTAACTCTGAGTCACACAGTGAAAATGCCAAATGTTAGCATTACACACAAAATAGAATACTAAATGGAAAACAAATACAAATGGAATACTGCAATACACCACATCAGTACATGCAGCAGTTAATGACTTTATAATAGTTAATAAATGAATTACAAAGCATCAACCAGAACCTCAGATAAACAGAGTGTATTGGTTGATGGATAACAATTGAAGAATGTCCCTTTAATTTATTTATACATTGTGTAATTCCAGATTGTTTCATTGTTTGATAGTCTAAAGAGATAATTTAATGTATCATCAATTTTCCCACTTATACCAAATCAACCAAAATCAGCAGTTCATAATCTTTACCCTGAATGTTTTGCAGCCTTATACCAAATAGAAGAGGGGAGGCTACCTTAGTGACAAATTATAGACAAAAGCATTAAAAGACTTTACTCTCCTTCTATGGAGATAAAGTCAAGCTGAATTATGTTGGGTGTCAGATTGGATGATTTCATGGCAATATTTTTGAAAGAATTAGTGCATGTACAAGTATTACTGAGAATTTGACACCACTGTAAAATATACTGAGCAAAGATATAAACACACTGTGTGACACTTTGACTTTTTAATAGCAATAGGTGTTGCACAATATATTAAATCACACACAGTTTATTCTGTTGATCAATGTGGTACAGATCACTGTCCGTTAGAACATGACAGTGGCGTCTGGCATTCAGGGACATTCATGTGGACACGGTGGGGGCCGGTGTAAAGAAATCACTACTCCATATTTCATGTGTCCACCATTGACTTCCCGTAGAGCAACACATCGTCTTCTCATCGAGTTGACAATATTGTCAATTGTGGCTACATGGAGCTACATGGAGCTATGGGATATTATCAGGAACCATTCCCACATGATTTGTGACATCTGCGGCATGGTGACATTTGAGGAAATGTGACATTTTGAGGTGTCCTTTAATTGTCCCCAGTATAAGGAGGGTCTGAATAATGTTAATGCTGCTTGAGTAGCGTCTGGACAGGCTACAGCTGTGTTGTGGGTGGAATCACTAGACCACTGAGCAGGTGCTCACTCACAGAGATGGACACAAAGTTTGTTTATAAGTCAAGAGAATTAACCATATTTTCCAATTATAAGACATCATGAGCTCATTTTGGGCCGTGCATCTCCAGTAACACAAATACTGTACAAGGCGCATTTATATTTTCGCTCAGTACAAATTCAGTAACATTCAATCCAGTCATAATTTACGCAATAAAAAATCTAAAAAGGTTCATGTCGTATCTTTTCTGACTTTTGTACTTTCTGATAAATCTGTCATTTATTCATTCATAGTAACAGTCTGATTGGTCTGTGGTATCACATGCTGTTTATCACTTTAACACATACTGTTCAACATCACTTGAGGCTCAACATATTACAAACCACTATAGGTGACATGACTAAAACTGTAAACTATTTAATTACCTGTTAGTGAAATGCTTTGCATGATGTAGGTCAGTGACAAAATGCACATGTTTAAGGCTTTTACTGTTAATGATTATGGCAGAAGTGGCAGATCTGTAATATTTTTTTTATTGTTTTGACTGAGACATGTATCAGAAAGTACATCCTATGTGTTTAAACAATGTTTAATACTTGCAGCATAAAACATATATTACACACTGAAGCATCTTATTAGTGATTTAAGAGGCATCTGAATGACATTTGTTATCATTATAGTATTTTAATTCATTCATCTTTATCTTTTAATATACTGTAGCTCATGAAGTTGGAGTAATGTTGTTTTCAGACACATTCCTCTTTTTATTCCTACTTATACACATCAATAAACACATTTTACCAAGTGTAAGAGTCCCATTTACACTTTCACCATCAAGAATAAATCACATTGTCATAATCATTTCATTAGAAGAGTTAAAAATATTTTATTCCAACTTCATGGGCAACAGTGTATTGAGGTGAAGGCTGCAGTTTCATTATACAGTGGAAACAGTGGTTATTAGAACAATGAATTCAGAACAACACATCCGGAGAAATAATTGAAGTACAACAATAAACCTTAATGAACAATGATGATAAAATCTTTATGAGGCAATTCAATAAAAGAACCAATGAAAACAATTAAAGTATTTAATAAAACTGCTCACTCAGATAAAATAAGAACAAGGAAAAATAGCATGATGAAATTTAAAAAAATAATAATTGGAGAATATAAATGACAGAATTTCAAGTGTTTATATGTACACTTATGTAATCCTGTCTCCACCAGAATGACGAATGAATGACTTACCATCAGACTGGAAACCCCTATGCCCCCCAGCTGTGGGTAGACGTAGTTCCACACCCCGATGCTGCCACGCCTGATCCTCTGGCCCACTGCCAGCTCCAGGAAAAACAGCGGGATGCCGATCAGGAGGAGCAGGATGAAGTAGGGCACCAGGTACGCACCTGAGAGGGAAAAGTGACACAGAGAAGGAATATTACTGCACAATAAATATATGATCCAGTTATCTGAATGGGTGTTTGCAAAAGGACAACAACTCTTTGTAAGAACACTGACAATTTCTCTCTGTTAGTTTCTATTTTTGGGCTCTAATCTGTTTATCACTCCAGTTTCATCATCTCCACTCACAGTTTCTCCTACTCAGACTGGCTTCCTTTATCACTTTCACTCCCTTTGTCAGATTTCTCTATTTCTTTTTTTTTTTTTTTTTTGCAGACAGTCAGGGGCAATCGAAGGAGAGAGCAGAGCAGCCTCCGAAAAAGTCAGTCACGTCCAGCCCTGCTTACGTCAAGACATGAAGGGGCGCCATGGCGACAAAGCCATCCAAAGCCTGAGAGGATGGGTTCATACTGAAGGACAGCTGGAAGGAACGTCAGCCTGGTCCAACCCCCAAAAAACTAATGACTCTGACGTTTGACTCGATCAAAAATACTGATACGGCCATGAGTGGCTATTACAGATAACAGGAGACAAAGGAAACAAAGACGGCGACTCAGTGTCACGTTGCTCAGCGGTGTTATTATCTGGACTGTTAGAAGTGACTGCTGTGCTGCTGCCTGCTCTTCATGGAGCTTTGATGTCTATTCTGAGCAGCAGACACAACACAGAGGAAAAACACAAGTGTTAGTGAAAGAGGCAGAGAACTGTTCTGGTGCATTATTGTTTCTTTTACATAAAGAAAGGCGTGTTAGTTTCAAGATACATATAAGAAAGTTCAAATACTGCCAGAAGTTAAATAGGTGATAAGATGAATACAGTCAAATATGATTAAACTCTGAAATCAAAATGCAACACTGATTTCCCATAATCCCCCTGACAAAGCTCAAATAGCACACCTGCAATATACATACTACATACTCGGTGCCTGCGCATAAAATGTCCAAAAAAAAAAAAAGAAAAAGAAAAATTTGCAAAAACAAAATTGTGACTTTTGTGCATTCCTCTAAACAGGCTTATTTCCATTAGCTGCATTGTGTATCACCAGGTGGTGACATTACACACACCTCTAAGAAAAAGAGTAGAAAAAACAGAATATTTTGGAATAATACAGTTTCCTCCTCAGTCCATTCTACCTGTTGTACTACACAGTATCATACTTTATCTGGATATCTTACAGATGCAACAAACAGCTGACTGATGGTTGCTATGTCAGAATTCATTCAAAAAAGATGCTTCCATTTCCTCTATGTGTATTTATTTATTTATTTTTTCAGAAATGGCATAAACCACCTCTCGTAAATATTTTTGCATAATTTGGGAAGTTTTTTCAGTTTTCAATTTTTCTATGCACATGTTCCAATTCAATACTTCCAAATGCACACTAACAGCACTTCCACACTGCGTATCCATGTCTGTACCGTACCTGGATATGTTCACACCTTTCCCACAAATGTTGTGTTAACAAGCACATACTGCGGCCCATGCCTGAGTATGAGTGGGTGTTACAGGGCTGAAACAGTAGGTGGCGGTGTGGAAGGAATTCTGTTGCTATCCAAAAAATGCGGATGGATGTCAGAAGAAGGCAAACCCTTACATCATCAACCGAGCAACTGTTCTGTTCATTTGTCTACAATGGCAGCAATACTTTGCTATCTACTAGCTTGTTTGAGGCAAAGTGAAGAAGAGTGACCTTCGTTGTCCTTGATATATCACCGAGTGGCCAAAGGTCGAATCCCATTTCATCCCTTGGCCCCTCCCCCCTGCCTCTCATGTAAAGGGGTAGGGGTGTTCCGATTCTGGATGAGACGGTGGGGAAGGGCTAAGGGGGAGGGTTTGGCCCTGGAAACTGAGATTTTTCAGCACCACACTACAAATGGAGGGGTATGAGAAATCTCCCATAATTCTGTTCAAATCATCAGCAAGATGGAGGTAAACACAGCAAAGAAGTGCAGCAGTGTGATGAAAGAAACACAAATGTACATATTTTCTTCATAAACATCTTAATCATTTGATAGACCATTTAATGCCATTTCAATGTGTTATAGATCGCATTTCTGCAGTTTGCGGTTGATTGCCGCCAAAGCTCATGCAACAGAGACGGTTACAGCAGCTGACGACATGGTGAATACTTTCTGAAACAAAATTGTTGCATCTTTTTATAACGGCATCGATGACTGTTGATGACGCAACAGGTCTGGAAGGGGTGTCTCATTCCATAGGGAAATGTTTCAACCCTACCCCTTGCAACTTCATTTCACGGGGTAGTGCCAAGGGCAAGGGCCAAGGGGGAGGGGTAAGGGGGAGGGCCAAGGGGTGAATTAGGATTAGGCCTAAAACTTCTATAGAAATGTACACAGTCTACCTGTCCAGTATCCACATAGTCCACCAATTAAGAGTGATCCAGCTGCATGTTGGATTGAAGATTAAATTTAAGCAGTTAGTTTATTTTCTCTGTGTATTTATTTAACTTTTTTCCCAGTTGGTTTGGTTTTCACTTTAACCTAATTTTCTGAAAATAAAATGTCAAGGAAACATCATGTCTTCATGCTTTGCAGACAAAACATCAATCATTGCATTACTTTTGTGTTTTCATATTTACAGTAAGTGTTAATATTCATTCATTCAGACTTCTAAGTTTACTATGTAACAACAGTATGTGAACGTCACATTCACTGACACTGTTACATGCCATGATAATGTAAGATGATACTGAAACAATGGAAAGTTAATTCAACTGAACATGTTACAAATTCAATTTAAGGCGTGTATAATCTTTGGTGTAATACATCTGAAACGTAAATGTCCAATCACTGACCATAAAAATCACATGAATAGACAGAGATTTTGAGTGGCTGAGGAACTGGATGAAGAAAGAGCAGCTGGTCCTCCTTACTGGGACACGTCCAAACAACACAGCACCTACCAGTGAGTCAAGAACCAGCAGGGGATTCACACTTATTAATGCACATGAGCTCGAGCACACACTGTGATTAAAATGAGCAAACACGCATGCATTTTGCTTTGTTATACTCTGCATTTCAGAAACCCTCTTTACACACACCTCCCACACAAAGTAGAGCCAACAAATGTCTGAAAGCTCAGGAAATCAGTGTTTACTCTCCCACTTCCCCCATCTTTAGTCATCACCAGCCTCTCATCTCACCATAATACACAATATAATAAGGGATAAGCCTGAGAAAACACAAACGAAACGGGCTGATCGAGCGGCGCTGTACCTGACCTCTCCGATTCAGCATAGGTTGTAGATACTGACAGAATAAGAAATGCTCAACCGACTGCACTCCTGACTTACACGCCTTTCTAGCTAATTGCTTGACAGGGTGCAATTTATCAAGGAGGAGGATGAGGCTGCATCCTTGTCAAGAGGTAAAAACAATGAGGGCTGTGTATGAGAAAGGGAAAAAAGTCCAAGGAAGAGGCCATGATGTATAATTAAAATGCCATGTATTGAGTTCAAATGCAGAAAATGCTAAATTACAGGTTGAGAAAATACAGTGATGTTCACAGCAGTTAATGCTGAAATGTAATATATTCATCACAAATTTTATTAAAGGGGTCATATTTTGCTAAACCCACTTCTATTAGTCTTTGGTACATTTATTTGTGTATTTGGGGACCCTAATAGTTCCAAATGTTTGATTCTGAACCATCCAGGTGCTGCAAAGCTATCTTTATATTCATTTTGGCAAAAATCGAGTGGATTTCTACAACCTGTTTTAATTCCTGCTTAATTTGTTACATCTATAACTAGTTACATCACAAAATTTTCACATATAAGGTCAAGACGTCCGACAAACATTTCTCAGAGTACGCCATAATTGTTTGTCAGCAGCAGCGGTTGTAGTCCATACTGAAAATATGTCCAAACTTTGAGCTGATTACCTAAAATGTTCAGTCATTGGCTGAATGGGACAAAGCAGTACAGTCAACAACCTGGAGGGGGTGGGGCATGAAGTGGCTCATTTGCATTTAAAGGGCCAGCACTCAAAACAGCCTTTCTGTTGTCATTATTCAGAAATAGGGTTGAAGATGGACCTGTGGAGTTGAATTAATGAAGAATTCAGACCCAAGCATAGCATTTACAGTTTATGTAGACCACAGGGAAATGTTTTAAAATGTATAATTCCATTTTAAAAAAAGCAAAATATCACTCCTTTAAACAGCATGAAATGCTTTAGATATTTGCACATCCAGCCAATGAAGGAGCAAGATCCTGCATTTTGGTGTTGTTCAACAGCAAATAGTTTTGTTATATTCAGATTGATGATCAATAAATTCATAAATTAACATGACCTTTAAATTCCAGAGCCACAGCACTGTGCAGGATTTCATCAAAGTAATTACAACTGGCATGAATAATGGTAACAAGTATGATACATGAAGAAACTGCACGGTAAAGTTGGTGTATTAGTTTCTTTGTCACATCAGGAATTGTCTTAGAAAAGTCATTTTGCAACCAGTAATTAATCTAGTGGGAAAACACTTGTATTTTTCCACTACATTTGTTCTTCTGAATGCCTAAAAGAGGGTGAATAGTTTAGAATAACATGTTCAGTTTGTCTGAAAAGAACTGAGACACTGCATCACAATGAACAATTTTTGGTGATTTAAAGTGACGCCCCACAGGTTTGTCCTTTGGCACAATGTTTACATGCTGGGATGAGTAATAGTCTTAGTGCTGTCTGAGTGTCAGGTGGATCTCTGCACACAGACTGATTTTACTTGGCACTGCGGTGAATACAAGGTGAATTAATCAAAATGCATTTACTTCAGTAATGTGATTCAAGTGGAGCTTTATGAGTGAAAACAATAAAGCATTACATTTCCACGCCGGTTAAAAGACCACACAATCAGATTACGTCTCAGGCTCAGATCGTGAAGTGGACCGTTCACAGAAAAATGCAAATTCCACACTCAATCAAAAGGATAAAAAAAAAAAAAAATTGTTATATGCTATTAAATTAAGTGCTCCCATCTGGCTGCTTATTTCAGTGAGGATTTTATAGAATAGTTAAAAAATCACGTTAACAGCCTTGACTCAGCACAACATGCTTCTTGTTAACAATTACTCAGCACCCTGAGGCATATGTTCACTATGGGTGGCCCCATTAGGAATTGACTTCCAAACCAGGAAGTGTGACTGCACTAGACTGCACTGCACATTTGGTCTTTAGGAACCTTCAGGTTTTTATGGGTCAAACCAAACTCATGCAGAGAGTCAGACATCAGTCTGCACGTACCTCCACCGTTCTTCTGGCACAAGTAGGGGAACCTCCAGACGTTACCCAGGCCCACAGAAAAGCCCACCTGGGCCAGGATGTACTCCAGCTTGTTGTTCCACGCAGGTCGGCCGTCCTCTGCATCCGGGTCTGGGGAGGGTAGGAGGGCCTTTCCTGGAGCAGTAGAGCCAGGACTCAGACCCATGCTCATCTGACTGCTCTTATAGTCCATGGGGTGCTCCAGAGACAGCAGGTCTGCCACAGACTCGGTGACAGGCTCATTGCTGTGCTCCCGCTGGGTCACCTTGGTGTTCTTTGGCATGGCTGTGACACGGGGGTGTCAGAGGGGTGGAGCTGATGGAGACTGAACAGAGGGAGATCAGGAGAAGGCTGGGAGGGTCACAGGGATAAACAGTTGTGCTTTTCTTCAAATCTGTGAAGAGAAATATTTGAAGACAAAAAGAGAATTCTGTTATATCATCAAATGTTTATGTTTAGGAATAACATATGACAACAATAACATATGACAATAATTAAATATATGTACTATAGATATTATACTGCTGCTGACCTAAAGGAGCTGTTGTGTTTGTATTTTTGTCTGTTTTTTTGTATGTTATGTAGAATGTGACGATTGTTTTGTATGATTATATTGTATGTTATTTGCAAATGAAATTTAAGAAATCAGTCAAGAAACATCTATTGACCATAGATGATTGATACCTGGGTTAACTGAATATATGTACAGTATATACTATACCGCTGCTAATCTAAAGGAGCTGTCATGTCTGTATTTTTGTCTGTTTTTTTGTATGTTATGTAGAATGTGAAAATTGTTTTGAATGATTATATTGTATGTTATTTGCATTGACAAGTTGTAAAGATTATTGTAAGGACCCCAGGAAGAATAGCTGTATCTATGGTACAGCTAATGGGGATCCTAAATAAAGAAAGAAAGAAAGAAATGTGCACACTTTATAATTCAAGATTAATGCAAAAATTCATTAAAACTCAATTTAAAAGATAAAACTTCATCATTTAAAGTTTGCTGACTTATCCCTCACAACAGTACAGTTGCAACTTCCAATATCATTTCATTATCAGGTACTGTATGTACAGGACAAGTAATATAAATAGAACATACTCTTTTATGTTTCCTCTTTCACACTTCAATGTTCTGCACTTTGTTTTCTGTATTTTGCTGCTGTAAACACTGCAATTTCCCCACAGTGGGATCAATAGTCTTATCTTATCTTATCTTATCTTATCTTATCTTATCTTATCTTATCTTATCTTATCTTATCTTATCTTATCTTATCTTATCTTATCTTATCCTATTATTACTTCTCAGTATCATTATTAATATCATTTATATGCAATGTTACTTATACTGTTCTTAAATTCTACTTTTCCTGTTTTTCTTATCTTATGTGAAAACTGATAAAATGGCAGCATGTATAAACAACTGATATTTAGTAACTAACATTGACTGTAATAACATTAACCTTCATGTCTAAAAACTAAGTGAACTGACTTGTTTGTCTTCTTGGAAGCATGTAAATTCTTTTAAGAATAGTAGCCAAACTGTAGCACTTAGCCATAAGGTAAGTATTCCACTAATCCACTTCATTATTGGGGAATGATACCAGAGGATTGAATTACAATCCATTTCACAGCAGAGCCCATTATACTAAAGTTGAGTCATGTGAGTTGCATGAACAGCAGCGTGCAGTCTCTCCTTGTGTGACCACTGGTCTCAAGAGAATGGAGGGCAGTAAAACTGGAGCCTGTAAGCACAGATTTCATCATTTATTAGTGCCTTTTTTCAACACACTGTCTCAGTACTTTGTCTATTCTTGACATTTTAGTTGCTGTGTTGAATTAACAGCCAAGTCCACTTCTCCTTGTTTTCCTGAAAAGAAAACCTGCCTGGAAAGTTAATCTCCAAGTTCTCAGGCATGTGTAATGTTTTCAGAGGCCCACTCCAAAATATACTATAATCCCAGAATCCTGTTTCTAGTGGCTTCCTTGAATGTTTCTTAAAGCTACTGGGTATGAAATAATATGAAGATTAACATCCTATGGCATCTAATCTTGTAAAAAATAACAGTTTTTGGTTAAATAGTGACTTTATTCCTTAATATTTATTGAAGAGTACAAGAAGTGCTACTATTATTATAAATGTTGGCTGACTTTCTTTCATGCAATGCTGTATAACATGGTGGAAAACCCTGTAAACACTGGAGACCTAATCACTTTAAATCAAAATGGAAATTTCTAGCTGGTAGCTTGAAAAACTACATGCTCTGACCTTCAGATTTGCGTTAAAAATTTACAGCGTGAAAAGTTACAGCAAAAATAATTAACGAAATGTCAGCTCTATGATGTGAAATGCATATAAACTTGGTGAAATGCCAGGAAACAGCTACAGCAGCAGAAAACAGGTCAAATGACTGAAAATAGACTTGAGAAGATGCTTGTGGTTTAGTCGTGTAGGATGGAGGAGACTTGACTCCAGTAGCAGCAGTAGCAGAGAAAAAACCGGAGGTGTTTGATATGAAGATACCTTGCATATTTTAACGTGATTCACATCTGTATTAGAGTGAAATGAGGGGTAAACATGTTGGATTAAAGCAGAAATTGTTAATTTATATCTGTAATCCTCTGGCATAACAACAAAAGTAGCAACATATGAATAGAAAAGATCAGTAGGATCAAAGTGATCCCAAATCTGGTTGGCCTTGAGCTCCTGTTTCCAGTCTATATGAAAATAGTTGCAGTCGTCTGAAATCAGCTCTGGGCTTTTATTCACACTGACTTCTCAGGAACAGTTGCCAGCCGCCTGGACTCTAAGCCCACCCAAAGGCCTCACCAGCAGCACGCACATCGCATTCCTCAACAGTGGCGATGAGCCCCTGCAGTCACGACACGCAGCAGCTTCTAGGATGCCAGTTTGACACAGATCCCAGACCAGCAGTGACCTACAGCAGACTACAGCTGCACAATACTGAGTCATTTCCAAACACTCTGGATGAGGTGTGAATCCACGTCCTGCATGTTTGCAAACAAAAAGATGTTTTTGGCCGAGCTACAGAGTTTTGGGGGTTACGATCCCTAGAGAGTAGAGCTGTGACAGACTGCTTTGGCCTAGTTTTTAAATAAACGTTGGTATAGTTAGTAACAAACTGTCCCATTTACTACATATGGGTTAAGGCAACAGCAGCTCATTAGATACAAATAACATTGTGATTTTTACTGGGGCTTGCACTAAAAGCTCATAACGTTGCAAGTTTTTGGATTTTCACAGCGTGTTCTGTCACAGATGGCACATTACAGAGACAGCAGGACTTCGCATTCAGTGGAAGACAGTGTTACAGAGTCAGAATGATTCAGACCTCAGCCTCCATCTGAGCTGTATCTCACACTGTATGGTGTATGCTGAC